>NC_069500.1:808444044-808631544 GCF_027579735.1 Bombina bombina | reverse complement strand
GTCCCCCCACACCGCCGCCACTCGATTAAAATTTTTAACCCCTAATCTGCCGACCGCCACCTACGTTATACTTATGTACCCCTAATCTGCTGCCCCTAACCCCACCGACCCCTGTATTACATTTATTAACCCCTAACCTGCCCCCCACAACGTCGCCGCCAGCTACTTAAAATAATTAACCCCTAATCTTCCGACCGCAAAGCGCCGCCACCTACGTTATCCCTATGTACCCCTAATCTGCTACCCCTAACACCGCCGACCCCTATATTATATTTATTAACCCCTAATCTGCCCCCCTCAACGTCACCGACACCTGCCTACACTTATTAACCCCTAATCTGCCGAGCGGACCTGAGCGCTACTATAATAAAGTTATTAACCCCTAACCCGCCTCACTAACCCTATCATAAATAGTATTAACCCCTAATCTGCCCTCCCTAACATCGCCAACACCTAACTTCAATTATTAACCCCTAATCTGATGACCGGAGCTCACCGCTATTCTAATAAATTGATTAACCCCTAAAGCTAAGTCTAACCCTAACACTAACACCCCCCTAAGTTAAATATAATTTAAATCTAACGAAATTAATTAACTATTATTAAATAAATGATTCCTATTTAAAGCTAAATACTTACCTGTAAAATAAATCCTAATATAGCTACAATATAAATTATAATTACATTGTAGCTATTTTAGGATTAATATTTATTTTACAGGCAACTTTGTAATTATTTTAACCAGGTACAATAGCTATTAAATAGTTAAGAACTATTTAATAGTTACCTAGTTAAAATAATAACAAATTTACCTGTAAAATAAATCCTAACCTAAGATATAATTAAACCTAACACTACCCTATCAATAAAATAATTAAATAAACTACCTACAATTACCTACAATTAACCTAACACTACACTATCAATAAATTAATTAAACACAATTGCTACAAATAAATACAATTAAATAAACTAGCTAAAGTACAAAAAATAAAAAAGAACTAAGTTACAAAAAATAATAAAATATTTACAAACATAAGAAAAATCTTACAACAATTTTAAACTAATTACACCTACTCTAAGCCCCCTAATAAAATAACAAAGCCCTCCAAAATAAAAAATGCCCTACCCTATTCTAAATTAAAAAAGTTACAAGCTCTTTTACCTTACCAGCCCTGAACAGGGCCCTTTGCGGGGCATGCCCCAAGGATTTCAGCTCTTTTGCCTGTAAAAAAAAACATACCATACCCCCCCCCAACATTACAACCCACCACCCACATACCCCTAATCTAACCCAAACCCCCCTTAAATAAACCTAACACTAAGCCCCTGAAGATCTTCCTACCTTGTCTTCACCATACCAGGTTCACCGATCCGTCCTGGCTCCAACATCTTCATCCAACCCAAGCGGGGGTTGGCGATCCATCATCCGGTGCTGAAGAGGTCCAGAAGAGGCTCCAAAGTCTTCCTCCTATCCGGCAAGAAGAGGACATCCGGACCGGCAAACATCTTCTCCAAGCGGCATCTTCAATCTTCTTCCATCCGGTGCGGAGCGGGTCCATCTTGAAGCAGGCGACGCGGATCCATCCTCTTCTTCCGTTGTCTCCCGACGAATGACGGTTCCTTTAAGGGACGTCATCCAAGATGGCGTCCCTCGAATTCCGATTGGCTGATAGGATTCTATCAGCCAATCGGAATTAAGGTAGGAATTTTCTGATTGGCTGATGGAATCAGCCAATCAGAATCAAGTTCAATCCGATTGGCTGATCCAATCAGCCAATCAGATTGAGCTCGCATTCTATTGGCTGTTCCGATCAGCCAATAGAATGCGAGCTCAATCTGATTGGCTGATTGGATCAGCCAATCGGATTGAACTTGATTCTGATTGGCTGATTCCATCAGCCAATCAGAAAATTCCTACCTTAATTCCGATTGGCTGATAGAATCCTATCAGCCAATCGGAATTCGAGGGACGCCATCTTGGATGACGTCCCTTAAAGGAACCGTCATTCGTCGGGAGACAACGGAAGAAGAGGATGGATCCGCGTCGCCTGCTTCAAGATGGACCCGCTCCGCACCGGATGGAAGAAGATTGAAGATGCCGCTTGGAGAAGATGTTTGCCGGTCCGGATGTCCTCTTCTTGCCGGATAGGAGGAAGACTTTGGAGCCTCTTCTGGACCTCTTCAGCACCGGATGATGGATCGCCAACCCCCGCTTGGGTTGGATGAAGATGTTGGAGCCAGGACGGATCGGTGAACCTGGTATGGTGAAGACAAGGTAGGAAGATCTTCAGGGGCTTAGTGTTAGGTTTATTTAAGGGGGGTTTGGGTTAGATTAGGGGTATGTGGGTGGTGGGTTGTAATGTTGGGGGGGGTATGGTATGTTTTTTTTTACAGGCAAAAGAGCTGAAATCCTTGGGGCATGCCCCGCAAAGGGCCCTGTTCAGGGCTGGTAAGGTAAAAGAGCTTGTAACTTTTTTAATTTAGAATAGGGTAGGGCATTTTTTATTTTGGCGGGCTTTGTTATTTTATTAGGGGGCTTAGAGTAGGTGTAATTAGTTTAAAATTGTTGTAAGATTTTTCTTATGTTTGTAAATATTTTATTATTTTTTGTAACTTAGTTCTTTTTTATTTTTTGTACTTTAGCTAGTTTATTTAATTGTATTTATTTGTAGCAATTGTATTTAATTAATTTATTGATAGTGTAGTGTTAGGTTTAATTATATCTTAGGTTAGGATTTATTTTACAGGTAAATTTGTTATTATTTTAACTAGGTAACTATTAAATAGTTCTTAACTATTTAATAGCTATTGTACCTGGTTAAAATAATTACAAAGTTGCCTGTAAAATAAATATTAATCCTAAAATAGCTACAATGTAATTATAATTTATATTGTAGCTATATTAGGATTTATTTTACAGGTAAGTATTTAGCTTTAAATAGGAATCATTTATTTAATAAGAGTTAATTAATTTCGTTAGATTTAAATTAAATTTAACTTAGGGGGGTGTTAGTGTTAGGGTTAGACTTAGCTTTAGGGGTTAATACATTTATTATAGTAGCGGTGAGCTCCGCTCGGCAGATTAGGGGTTAATAATTGAAGGTAGGTGTTGGCGATGTTAGGGAGGGCAGATTAGGGGTTAATACTATTTATGATAGGGTTAGTGAGGCGGATTAGGGGTTAATAACTTTATTATAGTAGCGCTCAGGTCCGCTCGGCAGATTAGGGGTTAATAAGTGTAGGCAGGTGTCGGCGACGTTGAGGGGGGCAGATTAGGGGTTAATAAATATAATATAGGGGTCGGCGATGTTAGGGCAGCAGATTAGGGGTACATAGGGATAACGTAGGTTGCGGCGGTTTACGGAGCGGCAGATTAGGGGTTAAAAAAAATATGCAGGGGTCAGCGATAGCGGGGGCGGCAGATTAGGGGTTAATAAGTGTAAGGTTAGGGGTGTTTAGACTCGGGGTACATGTTAGGGTGTTAGGTGCAGACGTAGGAAGTGTTTCCCCATAGGAAACAATGGGGCTGCGTTAGGAGCTGAACGCTGCTTTTTTGCAGGTGTTAGGTTTTTTTTCAGCTCAAACAGCCCCATTGTTTCCTATGGGAGAATCGTGCACGAGCACGTTTTTGAGGCCGGCCGCGTCCGTAAGCAACTCTGGTATCGAGAGTTGCATTTGCGGTAAAAATGCTCTACGCTCCTTTTTTGGAGCCTAACGCAGCATTTGATTAAACTCTCGATACCAGAGTTAAATTTATGGTGCGGCCAGAAAAAAGCCTGCGGAGCGTTAACAGCCCTTTTACCGCCGAACTCCAAATCTAGGCCTTAGTATCTTTGTAAAAGTGAAGAGGTTAAAATTATATGCTCTATCTGAAAGAAACATTTTAGGTTTATAAATCACTAGTCATATGGCAATGTTACATGTTTACCCCTCCATTTGTTTTCTTAAAAGAAGCATAATATATTTAGTAACTAAATATTTCTTAGACATTTATAACTGTTCCAAAATTTTAAGGCTTGTGTATACATTGCACACATTGCAATAACAAAAGGCCTAGTTTGGTTATTTACCAAATAAATAAATTAACGGGTGTGTCAGCCATCTTCAGCCAATAGTTATTTGTACTGTCAACTGGCCATATGTTTATAAACCTCACAATAACCTAATATATATGTATCAAGTGATGGAGAAGACAACTTAAAGGACCATTACATTAAACAATGAATCAAATGTTTTATCACTGAAAACATAACATTGCAATAAATTTTTATTATTTACTTTGTTTCCTTTTGCTGTAAATTACATTTGAAAATTGTGCTTGTTACTTTCTCCCAGGGAGACGTGGGTTAATACCTTTAGCTAATTTTCTGTGAGCTAGTGTTTACCTCAATACCTACCTCACCTTTTCTGTAGTTACACAAGGTAGATTATAAGGTTTGCATCAACAACCATGATAGGAAAAGCAGTATTTTCAATGGCAGTTGGCATACTAGGCAGTTTAGGCGTGAATGTTATAGTGTGTATATAAATGTGTTATTATATTTAGCCATTAGATGGAGGTTAGGAAGAGATATATGTCTGTTTAAATATGTTTAATAAATTATTACTCATTAACTAAGCTGAATCAGTGCTAAACCAACTTATGGGAGGAGAAGTGGTCGGGCTACAACAACAACTGTACATTTGCCAACAACAGTTAATGTTATATATGTGTATTGCTTTGTGATTGGTTAGCAAAGGTTCTTTTAAACAGGGAAATCAGTGAAATAAAAAAAAAACCATAAAAACAATAGCTCATTTGACAAAATAAAGGTACAATATCATGCCGCTTACAATTTGTTTTTAACTGCTTCAAAACACATGACGAGGTGTCCTCATCATGCGCATCACAACTTGTGCATGCATGACAAGCCCTTTTGTCAAGGACAGTTGGTGGCCTAGCAGGCGGCACTCTCAGGCTTCATCGGAGTGATGGTGAGATCACCAAAAACCCACGTGGTGACATCACAAAGGGGCAGAACCAGGAAGCATAGGTATCTTCTGCAAGGGAGCTGGATGGGGGGAGGTTCTTCAGTCTCAGTTACCAACCTCCAATAACCTTTATTTGAAAGAAAATCTCCTGTTCTTTCAAATGGTGGTGTAAAGGTACTTAAATGAAGATGTTTAAAAATAAAGTATAAACACAACACATGGGGATTTGATTAGGAATGGGACATTATATGCTCAATAAAAAAATCTGGTATGTCTAGACTAGAGACCCCTAATAAAGTTTATTTTATAATAGACAAGTCCCTCTCTTTTATTTATACAGGGAGTGCAGAATTATTAGGCAAATGAGTATTTTGACCACATCATCCTCTTTATGCATGTTGTCTTACTCTAAGCTGTATAGGCTTGAAAGCCTACTACCAATTAAGCATATTAGGTGATGTGCATCTCTGTAATGAGAAGGGGTGTGGTCAAATGACATCAACACCCTATATCAGGTGTGCATAATTATTAGGCAACTTCCTTTCCTTTGGCAAAATGGGTCAAAAGAAGGACTTGATAGGCTCAGAAAAGTCAAAAATAGTGAGATATCTTGCAGAGGGATGCAGCACTCTTAAAATTGCAAAGCTTCTGAAGCGTGATCATCGAACAATCAAGCGTTTCATTCAAAATAGTCAACAGGGTCGCAAGAAGCGTGTGGAAAAACCAAGGCGCAAAATAACTGCCCATGAACTGAGAAAAGTCAAGCGTGCAGATGCCAAGATGCCACTTGCCACCAGTTTGGCCATATTTCAGAGCTGCAACATCACTGGAGTGCCCAAAAGCACAAGGTGTGCAATACTCAGAGACATGGCCAAGGTAAGAAAGGCTGAAAGACGACCACCACTGAACAAGACACACAAGCTGAAACGTCAAGACTGGGCCAAGAAATATCTCAAGACTGATTTTTCTAAGGTTTTATGGACTGATGAAATGAGAGTGAGTCTTGATGGGCCAGATGGATGGGCACGTTGCTGGATTGGTAAAGGGCAGAGAGCTCCAGTCCGACTCAGACGCCAGCAAGGTGGAGGTGGAGTACAGGTTTGGGCTGGTATCATCAAAGATGAGCTTGTGGGGCCTTTTTGGGTTGAGGATGGAGTCAAGCTCAACTCCCAGTCCTACTGCCAGTTTCTGGAAGACACCTTCTTCAAGCAGTGGTACAGGAAGAAGTCTGCATCCTTCAAGAAAAACATGATTTTCATGCAGGACAATGCTCCATCACACGCGTCCAAGTACTCCACAGCGTGGCTGGCAAGAAAGGGTATAAAAGAAGAAAATCTAATGACATGGCCTCCTTGTTCACCTGATCTGAACCCCATTTAGAACCTGTGGTCCATCATCAAATGTGAGATTTACAAGGAGGGAAAACAGCACACCTCTCTGAACAGTGTCTGGGAGGCTGTGGTTGCTGCTGCACGCAATGTTGATGGTGAACAGATCAAAACACTGACAGAATCCATGGATGGCAGGCTTTTGAGTGTCCTTGCAAAGAAAGGTGGCTATATTGGTCACTGATTTGTTTTTGTTTTGTTTTTGAATGTCAGAAATGTATATTTGTGAATGTTGAGATGTTATATTGGTTTCACTGGTAAAAATAAATAATTGAAATGGGTATATATTTGTTTTTTGTTAAGTTGCCTAATAATTATGCACAGTAATAGTCACCTGCACACACAGATATCCCCCTAAAATAGCTATAACTAAAAACAAACTAAAAACTACTTCCAAAACTATTCAGCTTTGATATTAATGAGTTTTTTGGGTTCATTGAGAACATGGTTGTTGTTCAATAATAAAATTAATCCTCAAAAATACAATTTGCCTAATAATTCTGCACTCCCTGTATATATTGTCTGTATAGTCAGGTGACTTCACCTTGCAAGAAGAAAAAAAATCTTTTATTTCTGTACTGCACAAGGGGCCTCTATTTCACATGTGGCTACCCTTAATGACAATTTAGTAAGGTGACAATTTAGCTCAGCATACTAGCATCAAAATAAGAGCTACATACAAAGGCGGATGTGTTGTGCTACTGACTAGAGCCAACCATACCTGCCTAAGGTGCATAAGCACCCAAACTGCCCATTAGGGAGACAAATAATCTTGGTTATTGGATCCTGGTGCAATAACTTATCTAAATACAGAAATCACCATTTGCAGTCCATAGTAATAAATATTAGACACTATCTAAAATGTAATTTAGACACTATTAATTTTTTGCTACAGGTTGGTAGATGTGCTGGTGTTAATATCAATGGTTGGCTAGGGCTGCACGCATTAGAATCTCAAAGGGAGAAAATATTAACAATACAGGTTACTATTACCATGACAACAGCTACTCAGTTACTACATGATGCTAAGACTCACTGAAAATGATTGTAAAAATATTATGTAAAAAAAGAAGAAATAAATACATTTGAAGAAAGTATTATTTTTACAATTTAAAAATGAATTTGTCTGCGTAAAGCTTTTTTGACTAAAAAACTCTTAAAATTAAAAAAATATTGTATTTAAAGTTTAACTAAAGGTATAATAGAGGTATAATACAGTATGAATTAAACACCTTCAAAGCTAACTTTAAAATGCATGCATATTTTTCAGATGAAAAAAAGTATTACATTTTATAACAGCATGAAATTGTCAACAATCTCTCATTTGATAATTATCAGCATTATTATCGACATGTTAATGGCTGCAGGTGAACCCTTTTCCCAATTAGCCATTTATATTGTTTATTATCAGCAGTACATGGTCATTAATTCATTGTGATGAAAAAATGTCCATAATCCTGTTTGCTTATTCACAATTCAAATTCTCTATGCTTAACACGTTTATGGGACCATTTTTCACTTATCAAATACTACAGCTAAAAGAAATTGATAAACCCCCAATAACAATTTTCGGATACATACAGAAGCCCTAATGATCGAAAGTACCACAAGGCGGTGAGATATTCAAAAGGGATCCGTTGTGATGTTGAGAAAGCTGTCAAAATATTCAAAAGGGCTGACAGTACTTTTTAAAGGCAGCATCACTGAGAGGTGTTTTACCATACATGTCAGTGGTTGGGGATGCTTCTCTGAAACTGGCGAAATATTCAAAGAAGCATTGCCAACTACATCGAAGGTGTAATGTAAATTATTCCTTTACACAGTACTATATGACAATACAATTTACATTACGTTAATAAGTAGTATGGCTGCAGCACCTGATAGTGTTTGTAAATCATATGTATTACTTGTATTAGTTCTATAACAGTTCCTCTGTTGCTCAACCCCCACAGTGGTTAATATAAGTCCCCCCATATGTGCAATTTATCCACGAGGCTTACCGCATTATTCACCGAAGGGGGGCAGTCAGGCACTCAATAGTTTTCTTAAGAAAATATCCATTTCAAAAGTATCTTCGCAATTATTTTTCAAAGTATTCAAACCAGCGTGTCCTCCAGGCAATGAAGTTTAGGATATGTGAGTGCCCTCTTTTAGCACACTCCCTCTCTACCCTTTTTGCAGTGACATCATCCACAGGTACACCACTGAGAACACAGAGTTCACAAAGGGGGGGGGGAGTGGGGTATTGTAGCAATTACTGTGCTCACTCTTTCACGCCCCTCGGTAAATCCATCACAAAAGAAATTTTGAGGAGCACCGGATTAAAAAGTAACTTTTATTTACTTTAGATAAAATCTTTACAGGCAGCAGTGTTTAAGAAACACCAGGCATCTTACAACTCAGCTGTTGCATTTTGGCAGGTATAGCTGTACCACACATTTTTTTGGCAGTCACGCAACGTAACTACCGCAGCTTTCAAAAAGTCCTTTTTCAATGGGACTACCAGAGCACCGGTATTACGAGTTTGCCTGTCTGGCCAAAAAGTGAGCGGTACAGCCTATAACTACTAGATCCGTACCGTAAACTGAAAGTCAGTAGTTATGGCTTTTATGTTACAAAGCCAATAGGATTGAACTTCCATCCTATTGGCTGATCCAATCAGCCAATAGGATTGAGCTCACATTCTATTGGCTGATTGGATCAGCCAATAGGATTTTTTCAACTTTAATTCTGATTGGCTGATAGAATTCTATCAGCCAATCTGAATTCAAGGGACGCCATTTTGGATGACGTCCCTTAAAGGAACCTTCATTCTTCAGTAGCCGTCAGCAGAAAAGGATGCTCCGTGCCGGATGTCTTGAAAATGGAGCCGCTCCACGTCGGAAGGATGAAGATAGAAGATGCCGTCTTGATGAAGACTTCTACCTGCCTGGAGGACCACTTCTTGCCGCTTGGATGAAGACTTCTCCCGGTTTTGTTGAGGACTTCTGCCTGCTTGGATGAAGACTTCTCCCGGCTTGATGAGGATGGATGTCCGGTCTTCAAAAACTGTACGTGGATCTTCGGGGGTTAGTGTTAGGTTTTTTTAAGGGTTTATTGGGTGTGTTTTATTTTTAGCTTAGGGTTTGGGCAATGGAAAAGAGCTAAATGCCCTTTTAAGGGTAATGCCCATCCAAATGCCCTTTTCAGGGCAATGGGGAGCTTAGGTTTTTTTAGATAGGATTTTATTTGTGGGGTTTGGTTGTGTGGGTGGTGGGTTTTACTGTTGGGGGGTTGTTTGTGGCTTTTTTTACAGGTAAAATAGCTGATTTATTTGGTTCAATGCCCTGCAAAAGGCCCTTTTAAGGGCTATTGGCAGTTTAGTTTAGGCTAGGGGTTTTTTTATTGGGGGGGGGGGGCTTTTTATTTTGATAGATTTTTTAGATTATGTGTAATTAGTTTAAATATTTGATCATTTCTTTTTTATTTTGTGTAATTTAGTGTTTATTTTTTTGTAATTTAGTTAATTTAATTAAATTAATGTAATTGATTTAATTGTAGTTTAATGTTAGGTGTTAGTGTAAGACAGGTTAGGTTTTATTTTACAGGTAAATTTGTATTTATTTTAACTAACTAGGTAGCTAGTAAATAGTTAATAACTATTTACTAACTAATCTAACTAATTAAAATAAATACAAACTTGCCTGTGAAATAAAAATAAAACCTAAGCTAGCTACAATGTAACTATTAGTTATATTGTAGCTAGCTTAGGGTTTATTTTACAGGTAAGTATTTAGTTTTAAATAGGAATTATTTAGTTAATGATAGTAATTTTTATTTAGATTTATTTTAATTATATTAATGTTAGGGGTGTTAGGGTTAGACTTAGGGTTAGGGGTTAATAACTTTAGTATAGTGGCAGCGACGTTGGGGGTGGCAGATTAGGGGTTAATAAGTGTAGGTAGGTGGTGGCGGCGACGGTGGGGCGGCTGATTAGGGGTTAATAAGTATAGGTATGTGGCAGCGACATTGGGGGCGGCAGATTAGGGGTTAATAACTGTAATGTAGGTGTTGGCGATGTCGGGGGCGGCAGATTAGGGGTTAATAAGTGTAATGTAGGTGTCGGCGATGTTGGGGGAGGCAGATTAGGGGTGTTTAGACTTGGGGTTTATGTTAGGGTGTTAGGTGTAAACATAACTTTTCTTTCCCCATAGGAATCAATGGGGCTGCGTTACGGAGCTTTACACTCCTTTATTGCAGTTGTTAGGCTTTTTTTTAGCCGTCTCTCCCCATTGATGTCTATGGGGAAATCATGCACAATCACGTAAAACCAGCTCAAAGCAGCGCTGGTATTTGTGTGCGGTATGGAGCTCCACGCTGCCATATTGCCTGCTAATGCCAGGTTTTTGCAAACCTGTAATAGCAGCACTATAGGGAGGTGAGCGGTGGAAATAACTTGCAAGTTAGTACCGAGCTGCTCATAACGCAAAACTCGTAATCTAGCTGTTTATTAACAGAAGTGTTTCATTCTTCAAAGGAACTAAACTCTAATTGCAATATACAACCACTAGATGTGATCAACATAATAACCATATAATAGACAGAACAAGTAATATACCTATAGGAGCTGGGGGATTGTGGGTATATTATATATTAATATACATTTTTTAATGGGGTGGAGCTTGGCATTGAAGCGACAAGATGGGTTTTAGAGGAGCTCCGGACTTTAATTTCTATTTCTTTACTAATTCCTCAAATTAGTTGTAGTGTGAAAAGTATAATACTACTGAAGCGACTTAGAAGCTTTTTCTACAAACATTTCCCTATTCCACACGCTTCAGTGAAACCTAACTACCGTTGGAGATTGGCGAGCCTTTGAAATTGGCCCCAGCAATGTGGATACCAGGAGACAACAAGGCGAACCACCATGCAACAACTTTACCTCATGGGACTTAGCCGATCCCTGGGAGCTGGCCCTAGAGTTTTCTTTTTATAATGAAGATGAAACAGAGTTTGTTGATGCCAGCAGCAGAGTACCGGCCACGCCAACATACTCATTTACCATGAAGTGGTCGGGAGTGAAGGGCCCTAACTACCCGACCATCACAGATCAACCCTCTACTTGGGTGGTCATCTTGGAGTCTCTGAGGGATTCACATACAACGGAACGATCTGACCCCCTCGCCTTCCTACAAGGGTCACAGAAACAGGGGACTAAAGAGACTGATCATCATGCTTTGATACAGCCCTTTGCTCCTTTTTTGAGGCAGTTGATCCAGAAAGCTGGCATGGGATAAGAATTTCTCTTTCACTTAACAGAGCCCCACCAGTCTAAGATGACAGCCGCAACTTAAAAATTAACTGAACTCCATGAAGAATGTCAGATCTGCTACTTCATGCTTACAGAGGTTTCTGAGAACCCCGGTTAATTTACACATATAGTTATGTTTACTGTTTTAGATGTTTATTTCATAGAGTTTCTACCTATGGAGCACATTGTTTTCTATCTCCATGTATTGCAGATATAGATTTCCTGTCCTTTCTGTTCTTTATTTTTAGTAGAGTCAATATAAGGAAAAGATCACCACCTGAATATTGGATACAAGAGGAGAATATTACTATTTCTTTTATTGTTAATACCACATAGAGTCTATACCTCTGGAGTGAACTATTATTTTGTCCTCCTGTTATAAGACATATTACCCAAGGTTTATAGTGGTTTATATGAGCCTAGGTTGTATTTTCACATATAGTTATGTTTATTGTTCTAAATGTTTAGCTAATAGAGCCCATGGGGCATATGTATCAAGCTCCGTATTGAGCTTGATGCCCCGTGTTTCTGGCGAGCCTGCAGGCTCACCAGATACAGCAGTTATGAAGCAGCGGTCACAAAGACTGATGCTCCATAACCTGTCCGCCTGCTCTGAGCAGGCAGACAGACATCGCCGGAAATCAACCCGATCGAGTACGATCGGGTTGATTGACACCCCCCTGCTGGCGGCCAATTGGCCGCGAGTCTGCAGGGGGCGGCGTTGCACCAGCAGCTCTTGTGAGCTGCTGGTGCAATGCTGAATATGGCGAGCATATTGCTCGCCGTATTCAGCAAGGTCTGGCGGACCTGATCCGCAGTGTCGGATCAGGTCCGCCAGACCTTCATACATATTCCCCCATATCTCTGGAGCGCACCGTTATTTTGTCCTCACGTCTAGCGGCTAAAGACTTATTATCTGCATTTTATATTTTAAGTAGAGTCACGGTTATAATCCTAAACTGTTTATTTCACAGCATTCCTGTCTAACTTCAATTGTGTCCATATTTCTATTAACCTGTAATTAATTAGGTCTCTTATGTTAACTGTATTTGCATAATATAGCAGCCATTTAATATGTTCAGTATATGCCTAGGTTGTTATAGATCCTTATACCAGACATTTTCAAGCTTTTATCAGGATCACTTTTATATAGCAAAGTAACATATTATATTTTCTTAGATGTGCAAAAGCTCTGCTAGATATGCCTATATATAATACATTGACATACTTCTTTGTATGTATTTAGTTGAGAATATTAAGGCAGATACTAACTATCCCTAGTACACTAAAATATGTAATTGCCTTAATAATATCAGATACATCTATTTTGATATACCCCTTGGCAGATTGAATATTGAAAGTAAATTATCCTAATATGAAACAGACCTCATTTAGTTACTTAAAGGGACAGTATACACTCATTTTCATATAACTGCATGTAATAGACACTACTATAAAGAATAATATGCACAGATACTGATATAAAAATCCAGTATAAAACTGTTTAAAAACTTACTTAGAAGCTGTCAGTTTGGCTCTGTTGAAAAGGTAGCTGGAAAGCCCACTGCAAGTGGCAAATAAGACAACCCCCCCCTCTCCCTTCTTTTGCATATGAAAAGACCCTTTACACAAACAGGAGCAAGCTGGAGTAGGTAATCGAGCGTATTCACATAAAACTTTGGGGCTTGGTTAGGAGTCTGAAAATCAGAGCAATGTTATTTAAAAATAAGCAAAACTGTACATTAATTTAAAAAAAAAACTTTATGGGCTATATAAATAGATCATCTACAAAACATTTATGCAAAGAAAAAAATGAGTGTATAATGTCCCTTTAATGGTTCACAAAATACCCTGACTGATATGATATCCTCTATAAAAAGATACATAGTGGCCTTAATAAACCCTAATTTAAGCTTTATCTACTTAGCACTGCATGAGTGAAGCTGTTAGGTTTTTATATCTAATACCATGACCTACTTAATCACTTTTATCCTCCTAAGATTTCCAGCAATTCACCACTGGATCCACCCCCCCCCCCACCATGGTTTGCCTACCAAACATACGGCTAGATTTGGAGTTCGGCGGTAGATGGGTTGCTAACGCCACGCGTGTTTTATGTCTAACGCACGGCATTGTTTGACTCCGGTATTTAGAGTACAAAAAAGACCATCTAACGATGCTCCTAACGCGTGTATGTCACACGCGGAATACTGCCCGCGTTAGACAGTCTCCAATAGAGATCAATGGAAATGCAAAAAAATAGCTTTTTTCACCTAACACTCGATCTCGCGAGAAATACGCACAGCTCGGTCATATGACGCATACCACATCATGCACAACAATAACACGCCGCAAATGTCACAACAACAATCAATCAACAAAGCACACAAGCATTACACATTCACAAACGGGGGGGGGGGGGATTTTTAATAAAATTTAATACGGGGAATACGCATATACTTTAAGATGCGGAAATTCGCAAAATAACAACAAGGAATAAAAAATATATACATACACTAGAAAAATAATCGCATTCAATATCACTATATATTAGGACAAACATACATATACAACACTTCACTAATAACACACCATCGCAAATTCACATTTAAAAAGAATACTATTGGACAATGTTAGAGAAAATGACCACTATGACATCATCGCATTCTACACATTCCACAAATACTAACTCCAAATGAGCATGCGCAAATTCACACAACTAATACACATTGCACTAATATTAATTGCTAATAAAGCACACCTGAACACAATTTACAACGGAAATTGGTACATCATTAAACATTTACACAGGGTATATAAGCACCACACAAGCAGGGCTTCTTTGACTGTGTTGCTGGTGGGTCTTTGGAGATTGGAGGTTTAAGATTAGAGAGTTGGTGCATTATTGTGAGTGAGTTAGTGTTAGCGTGAGAGAGTCAGTTGTTAGTGTTATCGTGAGTGAGTTAGTGGGAGTTAGTGGGAGTGGGAGAGAGTCTGTTAGTGGGAGCGTGAGTGAGTTAGTGGGAGTTGTTAGTGAGAGTTGTTAGTGGGAGCGTGAGTTAGTGGTAGTTAGTGAGAGTTAGTGGGAGTGTTTGTTAGTGAGAATTAGTAGTAGTGTGTTAGTGAGAATTAGTAGTAGTGTGAGTTAGCGAGCGAGTGATTTTTCTGTACACGTAACACATTTACACGCAAACACATTCAATACATACATACACTTATCAATAACACTACATACACTCCATACCCCCTACCCCCTCATACTACACTCCATACCCCATTCCCTGTAGTCCCATTCCCTTTCATCCCATTTACTCTTATCCCATACCCCATACCCATCCCATACCCATCCCCTAGTTACATTTAGTTTACATATCCTCCTTTTAGTCTTCTTTTTCTTTTGGTTTATTTAAATACTCCTTACCCTCTTTGTTTTTTTACATCCCTCTCACACTTTCAGCACTTTTTTTGTCTTTTTAGTTCTTTATTTTGACCCCCTTTCATTTCATCACACTCACTTTTTGTTTGATTATTTGGGGTTTAGTTTAGGGAACAGATGGAGGCCAGGCAGGGGAGAGGTAGAGGGGGGAGGAGAGGGAGGGGGAGAGGAACAGGGCAGGAAGGGGGGCAGGAAGCGGGGGTGGAAGCGGTGGGTGGACCCAGCCACTTGGTTCAAGATGAACAAGTGGCTGGGCCCAGTGGCGGACAGAGTAGGGCTTCACAGTCCGGGAAACAGAGGGCATCGTCACAGGGGAAGGCCAAGGCGACTAGGGAGGCGAGGTTTTCGATGGAGGAGAAGGAGGCCCTTGTAGAGGCCTATATGGCCAGGTATAGGAGGCTGCAGCACCAGAAGACTACCCCGACTGACAAGAGGAGGCTCTGGAATGAGATAAGAAATGCAGTCAATGCAGTGGGTGGCCGGAACAGAGATCTGGATTCGATAAAACATCGCTACCGGGACTGTAAGATGGATCTCAAGAAAAAGTTAAGCCTGGAGGCCCGACATGCCGCAGGAACCGGTGGCGGACCTGCCCTGGAAATAGAGTACTGCCGATGGGAGGAAATGTTGCGGCCCAGCATCTCCGAGGTGGAAATAGTCGGTATCGGAGGAATTGATACCGGGAACCTGCCACTCTCATTTGACGGTAAGCTCATTGAACAATAAATTCACATACGAATGTATTTCAAGGGACACTATACGCAAACCTTTACTTTCATGATTGAGGTAGCGAATACAATTTGACAAAACATTCAAATGTACTTATATTACCTAATTTGAATCATTCTTGAGATATATTTTAATGAAGAAATAGCCATGCACACGGTGAAACAGTCACAGGAGGCAGCTATATTCAGCTAACAATCAGCATCTTATAAGCATATTTAGATATGCTTTTCAGCAAAGAATATCCAGAGAATGAAGCTAATTAGATAAGAAAAGTACATTAGAAAGTTGATAATAAATGTATGCTTCTAAATCATGAAAGATAAAACATTGGGTTTCATGTCCCTTTAAGGATCAGATTAATGCTATAACGTTGTTTACTCGCATTCACAATTACTTTGCGGTTACATCAGTATCTAGGCTATAGGTTAGGTGTGCATTTAAACAGACTGAAAACAAACGCGAAAACATTCAGATTGACCAGAGATATCACAAACACGGTTTAGAAAATGCGGAAATCGTATTGATTGTTAGATTTCAAAGTGGATTAATGATTCTGCATTTGTAATTGTATCGTAAGCTAAGTCATTTAAAGCTTGATTTGCAAATATGCTAATATATACATTTTTTTTTTTTTAAATATACAGAGTCTGGGGAGGAGGCAGCACAAGAAACACAGCCTCATCCATCTCCCCGGGATGAGAGTGGTGGGGAGGAATTTCCACTTCGGAGGGAAGAGGCCCCCCGTGACGAAGAGCGCACGGAAGCTGATGAAGAGGCCTCGGAAGCAGAGGAGGAGCCCGCGGAACCAGAGGACCCTCAAGGACCCGCACACCGCCGTGCACGGGCACCCCGCCGTGCACGGGTACCCCGCCAAGCACAACAAGAGGAAATAGCGGAGGTGCAGGTTCTACTGGACTACATAGACCAAATGCGTAACTCCCGGATACAAAATATCGAAGGCCGAACTCGAATTATTGATGGACAAAATCAAATAATTGAAGGCCAAAACCAAATAATAAACATACTTAATAGAATCGAACAAGGCCAAAACAGAATCATTAATCTGCACCAAGAGATGTTCAATTTTTTCCGGGAGGCGCATGCTGGTCTGCCTCCTGGTCCGCCTCCTGCTGCTGGGCCTCCTGCTGCTGGGCCTCTTGCTGCTGGGCCTCCTGCTGCTGGCCCATCTCCTCCTGTCGGCCCATCTACTCCTCTTCAGCCATCTCCTCCTCTTCAGCCATCTCCTCCTCTTCAGCCATCTCCTCCTCTTCAGCCATCTTCTCCTCCTCAGCCATCTTCTCCTCCTCAGCCATCTTCTCCTCCTCAGCCATCTTCTCCTCCTCACCTTGGTCGTCCCAGTACTCTTCCTTCCACTCTTCCCACAACATCTCCAAGGAGAACTCTTCGGAGTCGGCAGTTGCCCCTCCCAGAGCCTCAGCCCCGTGGGAAGAGGGGAAGGAAGAGGAAGTAAGTATTTATTTTCATCTTTAATGTTTTTTTTATTTAATGTGTAATGGATAAGTATGTGATGATGTGGTTTTCATACACTTGTGGACCACACTCTGTATATAATCTACTTCTATGGGACCGGGTCCATGGAGGCAGATTGTTTGCAGAGTGTGGGTTATAAGTGTGTGAAAACCACATCATCACATACCTATCCTTGTTCATGATATTGATTGGTTTCTGTGATGTGATGTCCAAACTGTTTCCCGAATCGCAAACAAAATTACCATTACAATTATCCATGATGGCATATTACTGTTTGAATGCCAATAACACAGCTTAAAGGGACAGTCAGAAAATTATTGATTACAAAGAAAACACTGTATTACGCATTATCAAGTTGGAAACAACAAAACATGGAGAAATACGTGTGACTTATGTGCTTAACCTTGTATCTATGACTAGAAAAAATGACCACTTATTTGTTGTTCTGACATAACAACATTTTAGATATCAATGATCAATACATGGTAAATAATATGCTGTATGAGCACAAGGTTTTACATATACAAATGCTATCCAAATGCCCTCTAGTGGTCAAATTGTATAATGATTACATGCACTCTTCAAGCTCGAAGAAATGAGCACACGAACCTCATAGGTTTAGCTAGCAAATTTAAATAAACACAGACAAATGATTAATTGGTGAGAAACATTTGATATCATTGATATTACAAAATTGACTTTTAGAATAATGCAAAACATTATTTGTTTTCTAAACTGTCCCTTTAATAAAATTACATATGCTAACATATATTTGAAGCTTGTTGGTATATCTACATGTACTTGTTCAAACAATAAATATTGAAATCAGATTTATATTGACGTGTTAAATAAAGTCTATTTTCTTAAAGAGACATTATTGTGTTAATTTTTTTTTAGAAAGACATTTGTTTTAACAATGAATATGGTTTAAAGTCCTTTTAGGAGTGGGGGGTGAAAATATGCTAACAATAATATATTTGAAGATTAAACAATGTGGAACTCATACATGATACAAAAATCAACATTTGCATTAAAGGGACAGTATACTATATTTTTAACAGAACTGTATGTAATAGACACTACTACAAACAACAAGATTAACATATACTGATATCAATATTACAAAGCTTCAAACACTTTCAAAGAAAATCGGGTTAGCTCTATTGAAAATATAGATGAACCCCCATTACAACCGTAAAACAAGACAATACACCATCATACACAAAACAGGAGAAAGCTGGAGATGGTACTCACATGAAACTTAGAGGCTTGGCGAGGAGTCTGATAATTAATTACATTTTATTTGAACAGAAGCAAAATGAAACGTGTATTTGTTAAACAATGGACTATCTAACTAGAGACCAAATTAAAAGATTTAATTTATAATGTGAGTGTCTAATGAACCTTTAATAAAATATACAACAAAATTACATTTAGAAGAAGTCGGCATCATATATTTAGCATATGATAAAGCTAAATGCATATTGATTACTTTATTCTAACACAATAGCGCATATTTATTAATTAGATATCTTTAACATTAAACACAACAGTCATTTTTCTGAAAAAGGAACATATTGTTGACAAACATATTAAACAACATGGACTATAGAGATTTGCACTTGCCTCGAAATATCATATGCATGAAAACATTTTGCTTTCGTTCGTTTATTCAACCAGACATCCAGCAAAAGAGAATGTGGTGGTCTTTATCAGCTACGGGTCAACAATGTAACATGATGCAAATAATACATATTCGCAAGGTTTTTAAAATTGGCTGCAGTCACAAACGTGTTTAACGTGCACAAACAAATATTGCGGGACTACGTAATCCAATCAGACGTTTTTTTACCTTTGCATGTGACGTCTTAACATGGCGCTTCCTTGATCACGTAAGAACGCCATCCAATAAAAGGCACATTCTTGATCACGTAAGAACGCCCAAAAAAAAAGGCGCATCCTTGATCGCGTCAAAACGCCATCCAATAAAAAGCACATTCTTGATCACGTAAGAACGTCATTTAATACAAGGAATCATTGGACAGCCTGGCAGGTGACGTCTTAAGCAACATGGCGCATCCGAGATTGCTGAAAAACCGCAGCCAATACAAGGACTCAGTTGACAGCTTGGAATATCACTAAGAAACTTATTTATATTTTAGGAACTAGTATGTGTCTAGATTGCTATCTAGGAATGTCACCAAATCATGAATCATCTTTTTGGACTTGACTGTCCCTTGAACTATAGCTATGGTGTATATCTTTAACATTTAAAAGATACACATGAGAAATACATATGCCATTGATGTTTTAATATATGTTTTGATTGTTTTGGAATAACAATAATTATACATGGATTGATTAAACGTGTCATTTATTCAAGTTTAAATATGGTCAGCCTACCTATAGCCATATTTGGGAGGAGAAGTATTTTGTTAACATATTTGTTAAAAAATATTCATCATCTAAAATATTTGCATTACACACAGAGATTTATTTGGTTACACTTTTACAATAAGATAGAATTGAAAATGAAATACATGTGCTGTCAACATTACAATAAGATTGTTTATTAATAATATTATATGTCCTTGTTCATGTAAAAAGGACAAAAACGCTTTAGAAATGGAAATACATTCATTAACAATTGTGCTCACCATCACTTAAAGGGACATGATTTTGTTTTTAAAAAGAGGATACACATAGACAATACTATTTCAATAAAATTAACACTTTACAGGGATTATATCATTGTATCAATCCTCAGATCATTTGTTAAAGGTGCATCAATTCATGCAGAGTTTCTAAATACACACATGGATGTGAAAATTGAAATATACATATATACACAAATAACAATCTATATATACATATATAAAACAATTACTATGCTAATCATAATCATGCAATGATAAAGCTAAGAGAAAAATATATAAAGACAAATAATAAGATTACATTGGAGATGTTAATCTTAAAGTCATTTACAATTGTATTACATATATGATTTTTTTTTTTTTAAATATTTTTGGTAGGTCCCTTTAAGGGTCAACAAGATAAACTAGAGCTTTCAAAAAATAACATGAAGAATGAGGACAAAGAATCGTGCAATGACATGTCTTTTATTAGTATGTAAGAAAACATCAACAACGTTTAGAAATAATCTTGTAAAAATAAGGAATATTTGAGCCATATGACAAGGTAATAGAGTGCATCACAGTCCATGAAGAGAGTTGCCAAGGGCCACCATAGCCCCATTGGAGACATATGACAAGGTAACAGAGTGCATCACAGTCCATGAAGAGAGTTGCCAAGGGCCACCATAGCCCCATTGGAGACATATGACAAGGTAACAGAGTGCATCACAGTCCATGAAGAGAGTTGCCAAGGGCCACCATAGCCCCATTGGAGACATATGACAAGGTAACAGAGTGCATCACAGTCCATGAAGAGAGTTGCCAAGGGCCACCATAGCCCCATTGGAGACATATGACAAGGTAACAGAGTGCATCACAGTCCATGAAGAGAGTTGCCAAGGGCCACCATAGCCCCATTGGAGACATATGACAAGGTAAAAGAGTGCAACAGGCACAACAATAAACTTTGAAAAAGGCCAAATGGCAACAATAAAAAAAAACATCAACATGTGGACAGAGTATTCTTATCTGCGACCTTGGAGCATCTCCAGATCCTCCACTTACTGGTCATCCTCTTCATCGTCCTGTGCATGTCCAGCTCCAGATTCAGGCCTTGAACTTAATCGCATGATTTCACGCAGAGTCAAGTCCTGAACCCGGAGCTGGGCCTGCATGGTGTCGTTCATCCCTCTCAGGACAGCTGCGTTCCTCAACACGGCCTGCTCTACTCGTGCTATACCTTCTAGCATGAGCCATGCTGAGTCACAGCCTAAAAAAAAAGAATAAATTAAATATTAAGGATAATTACACAACAGACGAAAAAATAAGCAAAGATACATTGTCATCATAAAGACAAATCATTCTTTACATCAATTAGTTTAAATTGATTCTTTACACATGAAATATGTTTTCAGACAGACCGAAATCATTAAAGGGACAGTTTACTCAAACATGTTGTCCCCTTTAATTGGTTTTCGATGATCCACTTATACAGCTTGAGTGTATCAAATCTTGTTAAAGGATTTACATTGTACTTACATTAGCAATTTAAATATTTTAATTATACTGTGGTAGGCACACCTATCCTTAAACATTTTGGCGTTGAGGACAAGCTGTGTAAACATAGCAACCTGAAGAAATTACATTCCCACTGGGTTAGACAAGAGATAATGTATCAACATTTGTACATAAATTGTTGGATCCAAGTAGTGGTGATTGGTATATATAGTGATATCAAATTAAAGGGACACTGAACCTAAATATTTAATTGACTGATTCAGATAGAGCATGACATTACAAATATTTAAAAATTACACATATTCTTTAAATGTTAGAATTCTCTAGCTAGATTTTGAATGCAAGAATGTTGGTTTTTAGGGCAGGCCATATTTGTTTATCAACTTTGTTTGTCCCTGCTGGTTGATGGATACATTCATCCAACAATAAAGAAATGATTTCCACAATTATTTTCTATTTAAAATTAATTCTAGGCATTTCTTTGTTTCAATAAAGATAGCAAGAGAATGAAGAATAATTCATAAGAGTAGTAAATTATAAATTTGATTAACATTGCATGCTCTATTTGAATCACAATAGAAAATATTTACCTTCAGTGTACCTTTAAGTATCTTATAATGTTGATTTGAATGATACTTACAGCTGTGCCTGGGAAGGACAATCCGACACCCAGGTTGGGGAGGGATGGGATTGGGTTGGGGAGGGATGAGCTGCTGCTCCGGGGTAGGCCGTACAGCTGGGGAGTGGTGAGTTGGGGTCTGGGCAGCTGTACGGGCCATAATACGGGGAGAGCGGCGAAGGGGGGTGTAGGGGCGTTTTTTGGGAGGGGCAGGAAATGACAAATGGGAAGGGCCGGCAGGGGTCTGGGCATGGGCAGGAGTCTGGGCCTGGGCAGGGGTCTTGGCCTGGGCAGTGTTCTGGGCATGGGCAGGGGTCTGGGCCTGGGCAGTGGTCTGGGCATGGGCAGGGGTCTGGGCCTGGGCAGTGGTCTGGGCATGGGCAGGGGTCTGGGCATGGGCAGGGGTCTGTGACTGGTCAGGGGACTGGGCAGGGGCGGAAACCAGATGATCAAAAAATCATCATGAAATCAAATCAACGCATTTCAAATTGATTATGTTTTCAATATACTTTGAAGTGTGTTTGAATTTGTAAACAATTATGAAATGAGGATATGGTATGCATATAGGCACTCAGATGAATATCAATTACTGTCTGTACAATTATAACATTATTATTGTGTTTTGGCCTGGAATATGCATGTGACATAATGATGGCATGAATTATACATTTTTAAAAAAAAAAATATTTTCATGCTGCCTGATATAGAAAGGGGGCAGTAGTGTATTTGAACAGACAAATAATATTCATTTTTAAAGTGCAAAAGCTGTAGACTTTGAATGTCTTCAATAAAATGATTTCAAATAAAGCAACATGTTGGAAACATGATAGATATATTTCACATACCATCAGACTCCAAGGCAGCCTCTTCCTCCTCCGTCACACATGTTAAATCAATCTCTGTAAAACATAACATGTTGTGTACACGTTAAGATCAGATATTATAACATATGTTACTGTTGTTCAAAGACACACATCAATGTTGCATTAAAGATATACACACCCAAAGTTATGATTTACATCATTTTGATGGAGCATACAAATTACATTAGATTTGTTATTCTCAATGATTCAGATTTTCGATGTATTGTTTATATTAATTTAAAAATCATAAAAGCATAGTACATAGAACATTTAAGATTTCTCATGTGTGTATCACTTGATGACTGTTGTCAAAAATGAACATGGAAACAAACATATGCTATACATCTTCTGAATAACAAATGTGTAGACTAATAAAGTTGTAATTATTAATCTTTCAATATTCAAAGAAAATTAATATATAATCAGAAGAGAAAATTATATGTTTGTTTCAAATGTTATGCTTCATCAGAATCATGCTCATAATATTGATTACCAATACACCTTCAATGACATATAAATGAGTCAATGGACTTACCAGGAGACCACAAAGGCGGCTCTGTGTCACTGCTGGATTCCTGTGGGCTCCCCACACCAACTCTCTCTATGAATGATATAGATGTATATTAGTAAACACATTTGGGATATCACTAAATCACATCTGTATCGAATTTTAAGATTAATCAACTTGAAAATGTGAAGAATAGAGCAGTCATTAAACCAAAAAATGCTTGATTGAATCAAGGGGATTCTGTTAAAAATGATGTATTGAACATATGTTTAATTTCAGACTATATTAGACATCAAACTCATCTCATACGATGCTATTGCATATCTAAATATACCCATTGATCAATGTTCTTAAAAGAATACACACAAACCCCATTTTGAAGAACAGCTGTTGACAAATATAAACAAAGACATGTGGCACATTGAGCCATTTGTGCAATGTACAGTAATCTTGTTTAGGACATAACACATATTTATCACAATACAAAACCAAATTGATTAGTACAAATATGTAATCGTGGTGCTGTTAGAGTATGCTGATATCTATAAAGTAACTCCAACATTGAATATGTGAATTATATAGCAATATTGTTTAATCCAAAGAATGTAAAGATGAATGAATATATTGTTTATTAAAGGGACACTGACATGATTTATTTAAATCATTGATTTCACTGTTCAAACTGTTCAAAATGATTTAACATTGACTCCTATTATAATTTTAATGTTGCTACATTTTAATCTTAAAGGCAGATAAGCAATATTGGATTCAATAAATATTGTTTGTTGAAGGTATCCCACCAATCATCAATAAAAACCCAGGTTGGTCAACCAAAATTGGAGATGCAGATAAACGTACATTCTTGATTTTAAAATACATTTAGCAATAGAATATTTCACATATGATTATAGTATTATATTTAAATGTTTATTAATATTGCATACTCTATCTGAATGACAACATTAATAATTGTAGCTCAGTATCCCTTTAATATAAAATTATATTGATTTGACAATGTTGGTGTTAATGAATTCCTCTACTCCATATGTTGATGTAATGAATGGGATTGAGCATGCAATTCTAATCTAATATGTTATTTAAGGATATCCGAAGAATTATTTAATTTTCATCTATTATAACGGACATTACATATAAATATTGAACAATGTGGATTAGTATGTAATGTTCTGTCCATGTTTCTAAGACAAATGTCAATTAAAAATGAGACATACCATACTGTGACAAGCCCTGCCTTAAGGATCCAGCAGCAAACATCCATATCTGTAATATATTAAATGAGGATTGCATATCATTAATACAAATACATGCCATGTTTAAAATCTTTACATTATTAGCAAATCAATTTTAAAACTAATTAATCTTTGGTAGTCCCATGAGTTAATTGTTTCCTCCAATTCAATTCATGATAAATATATCCTGTACACTCTTATTTTCAATCAGTTGTGTTGTTTACTGTAGCTTTAATTATTTTTTGGTGTTATTTCATTCTCATCAATTGATGGGCCATATGTTATAATTTATTGGACTTCCTTCTTTTTTTAGTTATGTATATATTGAAAATAAGAATACTGTATTCTTCACATATATAATAATTCACATTTCATTTGACCAACATGTATAAGCAATAGCCACTTACAGCAAAACCCATGTTAACGTGTATGCGCAATTCACATTTATATCTTCGCGATCATTGCGCAATGATTCCATGCGGAATTACGCATCCCCGTCATTTGACCAACATGTATAAAGCAACTGCCACTTACAGCAAACCCATTTTAACGTGTATGCGACTTCCATTTTCGCGATCATTGGCAATGATTCAAGCGGGAATTACGCATCCGTCATTTGACCAACAGTATAAAAGCAATGCACTTACAGCAAACCCATGTTAACGTGTATGCGAAGATTCCCATTTTCGCGATCATTGCCGCAATGATTCCATGCGGAATTACGCATCCGTCATTTGACCAACATGTATAAAGCAATGCTACTTTCAGCAAACCCATGTTAATGTGTATGCGGAAATTCCGTTTTCCGCGATCATTGCGCAATGATTCAAAGCGGAATTACGCATCCGTCATTTGACCAACATGTATAAAGCAATGCCACTTACAGCAAACCCATGTTAACGTGTATGCGAAATTCCATTTTTCGCGATCATTGCGCAATGATTCCATGCGGAATTACGCATCCGTCATTTTGACCAACATGTGTTAAAGCAATGCCACTTACAGCAAACCCATGTTAACGTGTATGCGAAATTCCAATTTTCGCTCTGTGACGCATATTCTGTAGAGCGCAAGACACATCATTCCTATTTTCATGTGTCACTAATCTACAAATCAGATATCTAACATCATATGTAGTGTATGTTGTGAGATCTGTATAGGTTTAGTATCTGACTATATACACATTTTCTTGATAAAAAAAACAAATATTAAGATATTATATGAAGTTGGATAATTACCTGGTGTTCAGATTCTCCTTCTCCTCCCAGGCCACCGGACGGAGAAGCAGCTGCCCTGGCCCCCGCGTCAGGACTTTCAGATCCCGCAGAGCTGGGAGGGAAGAAGAGGAGGCCGAGGATGGCGAGGATCTAAATCTTTTGGGGACCTGGAGATTGAGGAGCCTCGCATAAAGTCACCTCATAAGGGGAGTAGGTACAGTTTCCGCGGGGCCTCTCTTTTGCACCACCTTTTTACGGGCTTTGTACCCAGTCTCTTATGAGGTTGACTTTTTTTGTTAACCGCAACCTCATATCTCCGAATCTCCTCATGATCTGATCCTGGGTCCTCTGGACGTCACACACCAATCTAACCGCATGGGTGATAGACTCCCAGAGGGCCTTCTTAACATGCGCATCTGTCAACCTCCTCCTGTTCCAAACCAGCTGGGGATAAAAGTCCTTGACGGCGTGGACCCAGTGCAAGCGCTCTCCTCCTTGGTGAACCTGGGAGCTGACATGCCTGCTGGGTTGTAGAATTTTTTTGGAAAAAAATATCAGATATACTGCCTGCAGGCATTAGAGAACTGACAAAGATGGCAACGTGTAATGGACTTTTATATGGTGAAGTAAACATGAGATGCACCATGGGACAAGTTATCTGTACATCTGATTGGATAAAAGTTTGAAATATTGTTAGAATGTCTGTGAGACCATCCTGACTCAAGTTGTGTTTGTGTGATGAACTCTGATTGGCCGTTCCTTAATGTTTCATATCTTATTAACTTCCTTACACATACCTCATGGTGGTGCTGTTACTTCATTTTTCATGTAGACTTATTTGTAACTCATGGGCCTGTCATGCGGATATGTGTGACGCAGATTTAATATCCGTGATCCGTTAAATATTAATGATTAAATTCTCTTTAAAATCTAATACTGTCACATTATTAAATGTTGTAGACATTTCTCGGTTTAATAACGGTCTGTTTCTTTAATACAAATACACATTTAATATTGTATGTCTTTATTGTTCATAAAATCCATTTATTGACTTATTGTGAAGTATTGATATTGCTCTATTAAATGTATTTCATAATGCACATTGATTGTGTGCTATTGCGTGACATTAGACTCTAATGTTTAAAGATGCTAATCTGGTGTTTCAAGATGCGTTTCCCACGCAATTTTTCTGAATGTTCAAATTCAGGTTATAAGGTCAGTAACTTGGATAATCTGTTTATAAATGTTAAACTACAGGTTTGTTTGTTAATAGTAAATAAACCTCGAGCTTGTATTTGTCTGAAGTGCTCATATATGTTATTGTGCAATGGCGTCTTTATTTTTAAATAGACATTACAAACAAACAATTGTATCAAATGATCTGTAGAGATAGAAGATTGTTTAGACTTTAAAATGTAAATCAATTTATCTTAGTATTTAGATATCCTCAACAGAAGAAATTTAAATGCACATGGTTGAGACAATCACATAAGGCATCTCTGTGCATCCACCAATCTTCATCTACTGAGCCTATCTCGATATGCTTTTCAAGCAAAGTATGTCAAGATAGGAAGAGAAGTAAATACACTATTTAAATCTCTTAAAGGGACACTGTCCAAACAAATTTAGCGTTGGTGATTCAGATTGAGCATGAAATGTTAATCAACTTTATAATTTAATCCGATTCTCAAATGTTAACAATTATCTTGTTATCTTTCTTTGCAAATCAATAATGATATTTGAGATTACGGACAATTGTTTCAAAAAACCTGGGTTGTCCTTGATGATTGTTGGATAAATTAATCCACCACAAAAAAACAAGTTCAGTCCAGAGTACTGAAGCAAATAAATTATCTATTTAATGCCTTATTTTTAAAGTAATGATAGCAACATCACAAGGAGCATTCATAATATGAGACAATTTTTAAAGTTGCTTAAAATAGAATACTCATTCAGAATGTATAAATCATTAATTTTTTAACTGTCTCCCTTTAAGTATATTTTTAGTTCATGTCCCTTTAAATAAACATTTCACAATAATGCTTGAAATATCAGAAACCTAGGCACCTTCCTTTTGATAAATTAGTATAACATATGAGTAAATAAAATTTAGATTAACTTCTGGATTGTTTTACACACTGACTGAAATATATATTGTAACGGAGGTATTTCGGAGTCTTCAGCTTAGAGGGACATTAAGCTATATGTTATGTATGCATTTTGGATAAGATTATAATATTTGAACAACTTAATATGTTTTGGTATTCAATCATTAGATTGTAATTATATATATTTTTGGATTAAATACATATCTACATAGGCTATTTTGATGCTGATTGTTGGTTGCACATAGATACCTTATGTAATTGACTAAGATATGTGCATTGATGTTTTTTTTTCAAAGTATATTTAAAGACTGAATGTAATTCTATAGTACTTTCTAAATATGTTTAAATTCTTTTATGAATTATTTAAAAATCAATACACAATATACTTTGTGAATGTCCCTTTAAGGACAAAAACATTTGTAATGTTGATTTAACATTGTCAAAATAAACTAAAGGGGAATGAAAATTATATATAGATATGTGATGTCTAACCCAAGAGGTAAGATTTTAAAAACTACATAATATTAATAACTATAGTTAAATGACTCCACTAGAAAATCAAATCGATTAACCTGCCATCCAATAACTAGCTTGTGAAAAATATCAAGTTAAATGACCTACCATTTATAAATGTAAAAATTAAAATAATTTAGCAAATAATGTTTTGAGATACCTAAGGAAGATACAAGATCTTATAAAATTAATTTTACATTCAACAACACTGTCACTTTAATGTAATTGAACCACTTCCCCTTCTTAAAAGTGAAAACAAATAATTTATGAGAAATTGACTACATATCCGAAATTATTTTAACATCTAAGAATTTCAAAAGAAAAGCATCGATGGATCTCACTCAGAATCAGTGGATTTTCTACAATTAATGCATTATTTGATCTTATGCATGTGCTTGTCAAATAGACAACTACCAGTCATGGGAGTCAAATTGTTTTTTATTGACAGATTATATGGATATTTATTATAATCTGTTCCAAAGAGTGTATTTAATACTAAAATGTTTATTATTACCATTTTAAAAATTAATAGTTTCTGAACCAAAAAGAAAAAAAATATTCCTGGAAGTCATCAGATGCCAATCTGAAATTAAAAAACAAAATTTTAACAAAGTTAATACACACGTAGTCAAAGATTCATAAAATACATTTACAATCATCTTGTGTCTATGCTCTAACTTTGTTCAACATTTTTAAAGATATTTATTAATTGATTAAAAAAAAAAACATTATATTGTGTAATAAAAAATAAAATAAAATATCTGATTTTCTAATTATACATAATAATGTATATCACATTTCAATAATATATATGTTGAACATAAATGTCATATTTCATGTCCATTCAAATACCGCTATATCAACTATAATATGTATTCCTTTTTCTGATTGTGATCCCTAAATATCTAATGATGAAATATGTATGACTAATGTATGTAAGCTACCAATAATCAACATTCTTCCTGTGATTCTTAACTAGCATGCATTGGTACACCAACCTGGATAATGCATGGTCTTTGAAAGTCAATTCAGGGGTAAACAGTTGATCTTCAATAGGTGTCTTATTCATCATTTCAAAAATAGAGGACTGTGAAATCCCATCTAAAAATTAGAAAATCATCTAAGTGTCTGATTGTGATCCCTAAATATCTAATTAAGAACTAAACATGACTAATGTATGTAAGCTACTAATATTCAACATTCTTCCTGTGATTCTTAACTAGCATGCATTGGTACACCAACCTGGATAATGCATGGTCTTTGAAAGTCAATTCAGGGGTAAACAGTTGATCTTCAATAGGTGTCTTATTCATCATTTCAAAAATAGAGGACTGTGAAATCCCATCTAAAAATTAGAAAATCATCTAAGTGTCTGATTGTGATCCCTAAATATCTAATTAAGAACTAAATATGACTAATGTATGTAAGCTACTAATATTCAACATTCTTCCTGTGATTCTTAACTAGCATGCATTGGTACACCAACCTGGATAATGCATGGTCTTTGAAAGTCAATTCAGGGGTAAACAGTTGATCTTCAATAGGTGTCTTATTCATCATTTCAAAAATAGAGGACTGTGAAATCCCATCTAAAAATTAGAAAATCATCTAAGTGTATGATTGTGATCCCTAAATATCTAATTAAGAACTAAATATGACTAATGTATGTAAGCTACTAATATTCAACATTCTTCCTGTGATTCTTAACTAGCATGCATTGGTACACCAACCTGGATAATGCATGGTCTTTGAAAGTCAATTCAGGGGTAAACAGTTGATCTTCAATAGGTGTCTTATTCATCATTTCAAAAATAGAGGACTGTGAAATCCCATCTAAAAATTTGAAAATCATCTAAGTGTCTCCAATAGGATGCCTCAACAGCCTTATTATATCAAATAGTTGGCACTTACCATGTGAACATGTCTTTGTATGGTTTTCAAGGTCAGCAGATTTGAAAGATAATGCCAGACATGATCCCATTGGTAGACTTCAATTTCAATCTTGGCTTTTTCCACTGTCAGTCTGGGCAATCTTCACTGTCAGGCTTCTAATTCTTCCCTTTCAGTCTTTAGATTAAGTCAGCTCCCTAATGGCATAAAAAGTTTATTCAAAATTACTACAAGTGTGTGAATCATTTCTGTAGCCCTCTCCCACCCCCCCATTTCATAAGAAATTTCTGTCACTAGCTTACTGTGTAGCATCTTGTGTTATGTTCTATCAAGTGTGAAGATGAGTCATATTGAGCAGAACAAACCTCTAATGTGTGACATTGAACCATAGTCATGCTAGAGGATCCCTTTCTGAGTATTTACATTTTAAGTAATGTGTAAACTAAATACTAGTTTATAAAATGTATGCCATATGATGTATTTGTGTACAATTCATGCCAGCAACAGTCCAGACATTTATACTTACCAGCTGATGTCCTCTTTAAAAACCAGGTGGCAAAGACTCGCTACAGGACCCAATGGCCAGAGCATCACCTATATTAATAAATGAAACACATTTTTAGCATTTGATGAACAATCCTAACATGTTTGCACAATTCTCTACTTGTCATTTCCCTAGAGTTCACATCTATTGATAATACTCCAGTCTAACTTCTATTCTTTACCGTCTAAAGTTGCGGTTGATGATGTCTGCTCTGACATTGAGCCCCTCGTCCCGGAATGGCCCCTCTAGAACAGGATCATCCTCCTCATCTCTGAGGAGGTTTCTGTCCGGCCGGACGGCCTGCAGCATCTCAGCCCGCTGTGCAATATTATGCAGGACGCTACAGGCTACAACGATCTTAGCCACCTTCTTTGGGTTGTACTGGAGGGCTCCTCCCAACCTGTCCAGGCACCTGAACCTCATCTTCAGGAGCCCGAACATCCGTTCAACCACCGCCCTGGTTCTCTTATGAGCCCTATTGTAGCGCTCCTCAGACACATCAGTCGGGCTACGCAAGGGGGTAATGAGCCAAGGCCGGCTCATGTACCCAGAATCACCTATAAATTATGAACAGAACATAATTCTAACAGAATCCTCAAAATAGTATTTGTAGTACAATAAAAAGTTTTGTACACGATAATCCAGTAACAAATGTTTATTTTAAATTTAAAAAATCTAGTTCAATATTATTCTCTATCTTCCCATTTCAGCTAAGACATGCTACATATGCGTATTTCTCCTAAATCAAGCCTTGTGTAAAATGCTAACTACATGGTTACATTGCATTCTCTATCTGAGCATTTAAGGTAAGACATGCTACATATCTGCATTGAACTAAAAGACATTAGCGGAAAGAGACAATGACATGGTTAAATTGCATTAGCTAATATCTTCCCATTTCAGCTAAGACATGCTATATATGCGTATTTCTCCTAAATCAAGCCTTGTGTAAAATGCAAACTACATGGTTACATTGCATTCTCTATCTGAGCATTTAAGGTAAGACATGCTACATATCTGCATTGAACTAAAAGACATTAGCGGAAAGAGACAATGACATGGTTAAATTGCATTAGCTAATATCTTCCCATTTCATCTAAGACATGCTACATATGCGTATTTCTCCTAAATCAAGCCTGGTGTAAAATGCAAACTACATGGTTACATTGCATTCTCTATCTGAGCATTTAAGGTAAGACATGCTACATTTCTGCATTGAACTAAAAGACATTAGCGGAAAGAGACAATGACATGGTTAAATTGCATTAGCTAATATCTTCCCATTTCAGCTAAGACATGCTACATATGCGTATTTCTCCTAAATCAAGCCTTGTGTAAAATGCAAACTACATGGTTACATTGCATTCTCTATCTGAGCATTTAAGGTAAGACATGCTACATATCTGCATTGAACTAAAAGACATTAGCGGAAAGAGACAATGACATGGTTAAATTGCATTAGCTAATATCTTCCCATTTCAGCTAAGACATGCTACATATGCGTATTTCTCCTAAATCAAGCCTTGTGTAAAATGCAAACTACATGGTTACATTGCATTCTCTATCTGAGCATTTAAGGTAAGACATGCTACATATCTGCATTGAACTAAAAGACATTAGCGGAAAGAGACAATGACATGGTTAAATTGCATTAGCTAATATCTTCCCATTTCAGCTAAGACATGCTACATATGCGTATTTCTCCTAAATCAAGCCTTGTGTAAAATGCTAACTACATGGTTACATTACATTCTCTATCTGAGCATTTAAGGTAAGACATGCTACATATCTGCATTGAACTAAAAGTAGACATTAGCGGGGGGAAAATATATGGTTAAATTGCATCCTATAGCTGAACATTACGCTAACATTTTAAAAATACAGTGGCAATTGTCAAACTAATTAACCATGTTGTGCACAAATACTCACCAACGAGATAACCAGGGGGCATTTGTCTTTCCTCAAACGGTCTCCACAGGGACGACAGAGAGAGGATGCGGGCATCATGACAAGCCCCTCCAAAATTTGCACACACATGCATAATCCTCATCTGTGCGTCACAAACATACTGCACGTTGAGGCTATGAAAATGTTTGCGATTTCTGAAGGGCGAGTCATCAATTGGAGCACGCAGCGCAATGTGGGTACAATCTATGGCTCCCAAGACATTGGGCAATTGAGCAATATCAAAGAATTCCCGCTTCAGGCGCCTCCAATCACCATCATTCTGTGGGAATCCTATGTATTGCTTACTGATACGTACCATGGCGTCCAGAAAGTTATCAAACACCCCAGAGAATGTACCTTGAGCCAGGCCATGCATGTACAGTTCTCCGGATTGAAAACTCCCGGAGGCCAGGACGTATAGACAACTTAGCATCTTACTCATGGCGGGAACAGCAGTCCTTATTCTTATACGTGGCTCCAAATGAGGTTTAAGAAGATCGTAAAGGCCAATGAGCTGTTCGCGATTGAGCCGATACTTATCATAAACCTCAAAGTCGCTCATGTTTTCCAAGGTGGGTCTCACCCTGTAGACACGAGGACCTCGAACCAGACGACCCCTTCGTCTCAGTCTGAGCCGCCGAGGCTGCCTGATTCGATCAACAGCTAGTTCGCCAATAGCAGCACCAGCAGCGTCTACCATGTCATCGTCATCCATCTTTCAAAACAGCGTAACAAGGTATGCACTTGATCTGATGTGGATCACAAGTGATGCTTTGGCCATGTTGTTTGGTGGATTTATAGTACAATTAGTCCAATGGTATTGAGTTTGTAATGATTGCTGATTGTATTCACTTGTTTGTATGTGAGCGGCGCGAATGCTTTCACAGTGGGTGTTTATTTGTTGTTTGCTGAAATTTTATTTTCCAACAATGAATCTCAATGTGAAAGTGTCAAATATCACACATACAGTGCATGTTTGTAATGTTTCATCATACGCATAATCAATATTTCTTAAACGCGATCTTATAGTAACAAGCACACGTCCAGGCTAACATGAATGAAAGTGCATAGTTGGGTATAATGTGCATCGAATGTGATCGATCAATGTTGCTGCAATATTGTTTGTAAACGATAAAGTAACATCTGCCATCTGTAGTATTGTATATATATGAGTGATTGCCGAGCAGTCAATATTGTATGCGTCCCTTTAAAATCGCAAGAATAATTCAGAACTTCCCGTCTGCCATCTGTAGTATTGTATATATAAGTGATTGCCGAGATGTCAATATTGTATGTGTCCCTTTAAAATCGCAATAATAATTCCGAACTTCCCGTCTGCCATCTGTAGTATTGTATATATAAGTGATTGCCGAGCTGTCAATATTGTATGCGTCCCTTTAAAATCGCAATAATAATTCCGAACTTCCCGTCTGCCATCTGTAGTATTATATATATAAGTGATTGCCGAGCTGTCAATATTGTATGCGTCCCATTCAAATGGCACTAATACTGAATAACTTCCGGCTGTCATCTGTAGTATTGTATATATAAGTGATTGCCGAGCTGTCAATATTGTACACGTCCCTTTAAAATCGCACTAATACTGAATAACTTCCCGTCTGCCATCTGTAGTATTGTATATATAAGTGATTGCCGAGCAGTCAATATTGTATGCGTCCCATTCAAATGGCACTAATACTGAATAACTTCCGGCTGTCATCTGTAGTATTGTATATATAAGTGATTGCCGAGCTGTCAATATTGTACACGTCCCTTTAAAATCGCACTAATACTGAATAACTTCCCGTCTGCCATCTGTAGTATTGTATATATAAGTGATTGCCGAGCAGTCAATATTGTATGCGTCCCTTTCAAATCGCACTAATACTGAATAACTTCCGGCTGTCATCTGTAGTATTGTATATATAAGTGATTGCCGAGCTGTCAATATTGTATGCGTCCCTTTCAAATTGCACTAATGCTGAATAACTTCCGGCTGTCATCTGTAGTATTATATATATAAGTGATTTGCGATCTGACAATATTTATTAATTGTCCCATTGAAATCGCCTTAATAATGCTGTTCCAAACTGTTGTTTACGTATATGTTGTATTGTAGTATTGAGTGTTAAAGTTCCGAAAGGGGCGGTACAGTCGTGAATCTGTGATGTGTATGGTTGAATCTTCTAATGACGTCATGATATTATTAACCTGCCTATGTAGTTCTGAAATCCTCATTGTGTTGTTGTATTTGACTACATTGTTATTGTGTGCTGAATAAAATCTAAATGTGTGCTTTGTGGTTGCGTGATGGGTGATGCGTGTTATGTACATGTACGTATATATTGTGATTGTGTCCCACATATGCTGACTTCTATATAGCGGTCTGGCATTGTTGTTCCTTCCCATAAAGTGACATCTGTAATCTGGTGTACTGATGTTCTTGTTGTACGTAATTCCTAATGGTTTCTGGTGATGGAATCATGATGTTAAAAGTACAGTAAAATCCATATGTTCTGTTTTGTGATTCCTATAGAGAATGTAATGTGTTTTTCCCCCATCATTTGAATGCACATGTATGAGTGAATGTTAAAAGTAATGTATGTGCATCCATGACTGATCATGTGTTAAGCCTATGTAGATATGCTGTTGCTGCAAGCATATGAGTTGAATAACTGAAATGCAATAATAAAGGTAAATGAGAATTGTTTCCCATTGTGTAGTGTTTGTGAATCCTGAAAAGTTGACATTATTTTTGTGTCTGTTTAAATGTAATATTTTTGTTACTAGTGATGTTGATTTGTAGTTGATGTAATATAAAAGTCTGAAACAATTTAATGGTGTTGTGAATATTCAAACAGTAAAATCCATAAATCCACCATAGGGAAATAGTCATTTCTTGATCTATTTATCATAGCTGGGTCTAACGCATGAAATCATGTCTTTTCTAGCGCTGGTATTTGGAGTTTTTCTGTCTACGCTATTTGCGTGCGTTAGGGAAATGAGGGTTTCGCGTGCACGAGCACGTCTTCCCAATAGAAGTCAATGGAGGCTCTAAAAATTGGTAATTTTTTTTTTCTAAGACTGGTTTTCCTTGTAAAGTGAATGACGTCATGAGCTTGTGTGAAAAAGTAACTAAAGCTTGTTCTTTTTGTGATAAATAAATATTTTGGGTATGTCATGTGGTGTATATTGTTTGTATGCATCGATGAGTGTATGTTTGTGATAATGTTATTAGTTAGATGTAGGTATATGAGGGTCTTTTCCCGTGTGTCAATGTAAGTCAATGGGAAAATGGATTTGTGTTGTTTTTTTTCTAACACCCGAGATCTCGCAACTTTAATCCTTTGTATTTTGATGAAAAATTATTAAATATTAAAAATAAATATAGTGTAGTGTTTGTATGAGTGTAAGTGTACTTTGTGTAATATTTGTTTTGTGATTTGTGGATGTTTTTTTTGTCGGTATATGTTTACTACTGGTTCTGAGGTGTCGGTAGAAATTTGAGCGTTAGGTGTTTTTTGAGTGTCGGTAACTGAACTCTAAATACCGGAGTCCATAAGAAACCAGCGTTAGCGGCCTCTAACGCTGGTTTTCACGGCTAACGCCAAACTCCAAATCTAGGCCATAGGAAACTATATCCTTAGACCTACACCCTCCAATTAATATAATAATTACAGATATATTATGGAAGCAATCGACTATACTATGTTTCTAAGGGACTAGATAATTTATAAGACATATGCTTAACCTAAGTATCATATATTGCTAGTCCCAATATATTATTATTATTTTCCTTACTATCATTATTATCTTCCCCTTATCCCATTAATCTTTAAACTACTGTTCCCAACTACTTATGCTCTAAATTTTTCAGGGTCCAAGAGTGGCCATTAATGAAAAATGAAAAATAGCTAAATGCAAATGTAAAAGAGGTTGAAAACTAACTATATAGGTTAAATATCTATATTTGAAGAAAAAAGAGAAAACAGAGGGGTGCCTCATGTCACGTGTACATCAGTATATCAGGATGGATCAGTCAAATGGACAATGCCAAATGGATACTCACATTTAGCCAGAGTACACTTGTGTACTGGTAGGAGCGGGCTGGTAGCTTGGGGTGCACCAGCTGAAACTCTCCAGGCGAAGATAGAATGATGCAGGAGTGTCCTGCCCCACTCAGTAAGTGGTAGATTCCAATTAGTGCAGTGTCAGAAGCAGTGGCTAAACTGCTCAAAAAGGTGCTGAACCAAAGCTTGTATAAAACAAGTTAGTTTATTAAAAACAGATTAAAGAAGTGACAAGCAATGGTTACATATATATACTGTAATAATGATGCCTGATAAAACAGCCGATGCTAAGGCTGAGAAACGCATTGCATTATATGTAACCATTGCTTCTTACTTTTTAAATCTGTTTTTAATAAACTAAATTGTTTTATACAAGCCTTGGTTTAGCACCTTTTTGAGCAGTTTAGCCACTGCTTCTGACACTGCACTAATTGGAATCTACCACACACCGAGTTGGGCAGGAGACTCCTGCATCATTCTATCTTCTCCTGGAGAGGGTCAGCTGGTGCACCCCAAGCTACCAGCCCGCTCCTACCAGTTCATAAGTGTACTTGGGCTAAATGTGAGTACCCATTTGGTGTTGTCCATTTGACCTCTTGTTCTATAAATATCTATTTCTTTCATGTAATTAGCAAGAGTCCATGAGCTAGTGACGTATGGGATATACATTCCTACCAGGAGGGGCAAAGTTTCCCAAATCTCAAAATGCCTATAAATACACCCCTCACCACACCCTCAAATCAGTTTTACAAACTTTGCCTCCTATGGAGGTGGTGAAGTGAGTTTGTGCTAGATTCTACGTTGATATGCGCTCCGCAGCAGGTTGGAGCCCGGTTTTCCTCTCAGCGTGCAGTGAATGTCAGAGGGATGTGAGGAGAGTATTGCCTATTTGAATTCAATGATCTCCTTCTACGGGGTCTATTTCATAGGTTCTCTGTTATCGGTCGTAGAGATTCATCTCTTACCTCCCTTTTCAGATCGACGATATACTCTTATATATACCATTACCTCTACTAATTCTCGTTTCAGTACTGGTTTGGCTTTCTACTACATGTAGATGAGTGTCCTGGGGTAAGTAAGTCTTATTTTCTGTGACACTCTAAGCTATGGTTGGGCACTTTTATATAAAGTTCTAAATATATGTATTCAAACATTTATTTGCCTTGACTCAGGATGTTCAACGTTCCTTATTTCAGACAGTCAGTTTCATATTTGGGATAATGCATATGAATAAATCAATTTTTTTCTTACCTTAAAATTTGACTTTTTTTCCCTGTGGGCTGTTAGGCTCGCGGGGGCTGAAAATGCTTCATTTTATTGCGTCATTTTTGGCGCAGACTTTTTCGGCGCAAATGTTTTTTTCTGTTTCCAGCGTCATACGTGTCGCCAGAAGTTGCGTCATTTTTTGACGTTTTTTTGCGCCAAAAGTGTCGGCGTTCCGGATACGGCGTCATTTTTGGCGCCAAAAGCATTTAGGCGCCAAATAATGTGGGCGTCTTTTTTGGCGCTAAAAAATATGGGCGTCACTATTGTCTCCACATTATTTAAGTCTCATTATTTATTGCTTCTGGTTGCTAGAAGCTTGTTCACTGGCATTTTTTCCCATTCCTGAAACTGTCATTTAAGGAATTTGATCAATTTTGCTTTATATGTTGTTTTTTCTATTACATATTGCAAGATGTCCCAGATTGACACTGAGTCAGAAGATACTTCTGGAAAAACGCTGCCTGGTGCTGGATCTACCAAAGTTAAGTGTATCTGCTGTAAACTTGTGGTATCTATTCCTCCAGCTGTTGTTTGTAATGAATTTCATGACAAACTTGTTGATGCAGATAATATTTCCTTTAGTAATGTTACATTACCTGTTCCATCAACATCTAATACTCAGAGTGTTTCTGTTAACATAAGAGATTTTGTTTCTAAATCCATTAAGAAGGCTATGTCTGTTATTCCTCCTTCTAGTAACGTAAAAGGTCTTTTAAAACTTCTCATTTTTCAGATGAATTTTTAAATGAACATCATCATTCTGATTCTGATAATGGTTCCTCTGGTTCAGAGGATTCTGTTTCAGAGGTTGATGCTGATAAATCTTCATATTTATTCAAAATGGAATTTATTCGTTCTTTACTTAAAGAAGTCTTAATTGCATTAGAAATAGAGGATTCTGGTCCTCTTGATACTAAATCTAAACGTTTAAATAAGGTTTTTAAATCTCCTGTAGTTATTCCAGAAGTTTTTTCCTGTCCCTGATGCTATTTCTGAAGTAATCTCCAGGGAATGGAATAATTTGGGTAATTCATTTACTCCTTCTAAACGTTTTAAGCAATTATATCCTGTGTCATGTGACAGATTAGAATTTTGGGACAAAATCCCTAAAGTTGATGGGGCTGTCTCTACTCTTGCTAAACGTACTACTATTCCTAAGGTTGTGAATTCTAACAACATTAGTAGAGAAATTGTGGTTCCTTCATTATGTCCTAATCCTAAGAATTCTAAGGAGAAATCATTGCATTCTTTGGATGTAGTTAGAGCTTTGAAATATTATGTTGAAGCTACTAAGAATTTCCGAAAGACTTCTAGTCTATTTGTTATCTTTTCCGGTTCTAGGAAAGGTCAGAAGGATTCTGCCATTTCTCTGGCATCTTGGTTAAAATCTTTAATTCATCATGCCTATGTCGAGTCGGGTAAAACTCCGCCTCAAAGGATTACAGCTCATTCTACTAGGTCAGTTTCTACTTCCTGGGCGTTTAGGAATGAAGCTTCGGTCGATCAGATTTGCAAAGCAGCAACTTGGTCTTCTTTGCATACTTTTACTAAATTCTACCATTTTGATGTGTTTTCTTCTTCTGAAGCAGTTTTTGGTAGAAAAGTACTTCAGGCAGCTGTTTCAGTTTGATTCTTCTGCTTATAATTTCAGTTTTTTTTATTATAAGATTTAAACTTTATTTTGGGTGTGGATTATTTTCAGCGGAATTGGCTATCTTTATTTTATCCCTCCCTCTCTAGTGACTCTTGCGTGGAAGATCCACATCTTGGGTAGTCATTATCCCATACGTCACTAGCTCATGGACTCTTGCTAATTACATGAAAGAAAACATAATTTATGTAAGAACTTACCTGATAAATTCATTTCTTTCATATTAGCAAGAGTCCATGAGGCCCACCCTTTTTGTGGTGCTAATGATTTTTTTGTATAAAGCACAATTATTCCAATTCCTTATTTTTTATGCTTTCGCACTTTTGTCTTATCACCCCACTTCTTGGCTATGTGTTAAACTGATTTGTGGGTGTGGTGAGGGGTGTATTTATAGGCATTTTGAGGTTTGGGAAACTTTGCCCCTCCTGGTAGGAATGTATATCCCATACGTCACTAGCTCATGGACTCTTGCTAATATGAAAGAAATGAATTTATCAGGTAAGTTCTTACATAAATTATGTTATTTCACTGTACTTATGTTTTAGAAAGTTGAATCTCTTTTCTATCCTATAAGAAACAAGACATGTATTGTTGACCTTTTTTTTCTACCATTGTGACATCTGAGCTCAAAAAACTGTACCATAATTACATTGTAACCTTGCTTTTGTTTATATTTTATATAACCTCAATAAAAATATAAATAAATAAATAAAAAAACACATTGTTTAATGCATATGTGTTGTGTAGTATAATGTTAGAATATGTAGGTAAACTGTAAGCGTGATTGTACAAATCTTGTATTGGGTCCTTAGGCATGTTTTTTTTTTTACTTATTGTAAGATTGCAATTGCGCTTTCTTAATATTCATATTTCCATTATATTGAGAGCCTGCAATAGCGATAGCTATATTCATATTTCCATAATACTGAGAACGCGACTGTGCGTTCGCAATATACAAATTTCATAATATCACGATTGCAATTGCATGATTGTGTTACTTATAATATTGTGATTGCACTGTAGCAAAGGTTTTTTATATTAATACTTTGATATTAATATAGAACCCTTTTTCTACAGTGCGATTGTGTATTAGTACACAATGCAAGATTTGTACAATCACGCTTATAGTTTACATACATATATTAAAACATTATACTATACAATCCTCAGCACATACAGTTTTAATAGGAAGTAATTTTTTTCTTTATTAACAAAGTAGATTGCAGACATGATGAAAATATAGGCGTTCCGTGGGAGTTTCAAGGGCGTTCCATGGGAGTAACCTGTATTTTAATGGGGAATCATTGCCGTGGGTTTCTAATATTGAAAGCACTGTCCTCACTCTTAGCTAAACCTTTTCAGCCATATTAGTCTTGCCAGCTTTTCAGTGGCGATATTTCCCAGTGTAACAAATCTAGTGAATGTACAGTGAAACTGAATATACATATGCATAATTTGAAGTGTTATTACACAGAAAACATTTTTTAATTTTGCAAATGCACAATTTTGTGTAAACAGGTTTAAAGACAAGCCCCCCCACCCCCACTGCCTACATCGTAGCTCAGTGGTGATGTCTGCAGACTTTTGATGAAGTTGTGATCCCCATTACATTCTATGGGAGACACATCCCCACTCGTCACCACAATGAGGTTCAGCCCACTTTTATAGAATATATTTAAAGACGGACAAACTGTGAGCCTGGCAAACCCAAACGGGCAATTTCTCATTGGTTTGATGATGTTTTGAATATCAGGGCCAGAAAGAGAAGCACTAAACCAGGAACAAAACAACAGCTCAGTAGGTTGTTCTATGGCTATCAGGGTTCAAGTTGTCTATCTGTGAATAGATACAGGGGTTGTCATGAATCACAACTGCTGAATTAAACTGTGACCAAATAAGCTTATGTTTAGGTGTTGCAATGCAGTTAATGGAATTAAACATCAACAACCTATAGGTTGTGTTATATTCCCAGAAACCAGGCAGCATTTAGTAGATGGTAGTTTATATTTGAGGACAGAGTTATAGCTGCCACATGTACAAGGTACTGAATACTTTGCAGCAACACTGTTCAAATAATAACCAATTACCTTTATGTGAATTCACTCAGCAAGACTAAACACAGTGATAATCAATACTTAGGAGGTGAATATTTAAACAGTATGTTAAGAATATTGAGGCTGCCTGTGAGTAGACTAGATAAATGGTAACCTGAACAGGAGGATTTAGTTATGAGGCAAGTGTTGCTTGTATATCTGACAGTGCCAAGAAGAAGTATACACTGAGGACTTACTGTGGTTAATATGTCCAAGACAGCGGTACCATAGCTCAGAGAGGAGCGGAGCAGGTTCAGAAAGCAGCAGTTCATCAAGAGCGCTCAGATGGAGTGTGACGTCACCGCAGAGGAGAATCCGGAAGTGGAAGCCTGTGTGAAGCTCCGGTTGCTAGGAGGGAGGCTGAGAAGTCTTGGAGACAAGTTTAGCTTCTGGTAGGCGGATTGCCAGGAGAGAGGCTGGGAGAATCACAGACATAGGACTGCAATACCAAGCACTGAATAGGTTGAGGAGGCAGGCTTAAGTAGCATTCTGAGTGAATGACACTACTCCGACTACTAAATGGAGTGCACTTCGTACTCGATGTCTGGGTCGATGGAGATTAATGAAGTCGGAGTAGAAGTAGTCCTTATCTCCCGATATGGTTTCAAGAGTGAGACATGAAATGTTGGCTGGATTCTGAATGAGTCTGGGAGGCGTAAACGAACAGCGTTTTCGTTCAGAACACGATCGATAGGGTACGGTCCTATATACAAAGGTGATAGTTTCTTCGATGGTAACTGTAAATGCAAGTTCTTAGTTGAAAGCCATACTAGGTCACCTATAGAATAGGTAGGAGGAGGTCTTCTGTGTCTGTCATAGTAAAATTTATAAACATCCTTTGCATGGTCAATAGATTTTTGTATGGTAGAGAAATTGGAGGAGATAGTGTTTGTCACATCTGTAACCACAGGACAGGTACTTTGGTAGTCAGGTACGAGATGGAAAGTTGGATGGAACCCATAGTTGGTGTAGAAAGGTGTTTGATTAGTGGTGGAGTGAACAGTATTGTTATAACAGAATTCTGCATATGGCAAGTGGTCAGTCCAACTATGTTGGTTATGACTACAGAAGCTTCGGAGGAATTGTTCCAACCACTGATTGCATCTCTCTGTTTGCCCATTAGATTGGGGATGATAACCGGAGGTTAGAGTTTTGTCAATGGAAAGAGATCTACAGAATTCCGTCCAGAATTTACTTGTGAACTGAGATCCACGATCAGACAAAACTGATTTCGGTAGTGCATGGCGAGTAAAAACATGTTTTATTAGTAGCTGTACAGTCTCAGCCGCCGTAGGTAGTTTAATATAAGGTAGGAAATGTACCATTTTGCTAAAATGGTCCACCACAACCAGTATAGTTGTATTGCCAGAAGAGTGTGGGAGATCAACAATAAAATCAAGGGCAATATCCATCCATGGTCTGGTTGGAGTCGAGAGTGGCATGAGGAACCCATAGGGTCGTTGTTTGCTACTTTTTGAAGTGCAACATGCCTTACAAGTGGAAATGTGTTTGGAGAGATCTGCTGACATGGTTGGCCACCAATATGATCTGTTCAGTAGTTCCTGGGTTCTTTTAGTACCTTGGTGTCCTGCCCAAAGAGAGTCATGAACTGAGTGGAGCAAAAGAGCCCTAACTGATGGTGGTGCATATAACATTTCTCAGTGAAAGAATAATCCATTGTATTTTTATGTAGTTTGTTCAGGGGGAGTGAGGTATCCCTTTGATGTTCTCTAAGCAGATAATCTGAATTATCAATTGAGAATCCTATTATGTTATTTCTGGGTATTATGGATTGTGGAGTAGGCAGAAGGTTGTTTTTCTCTTGAAGGCGTGATAATGCGTCTGCTTTCCCGTTCTTGGAGGCTGGTCTATACAAGATTAGGTAATTGAAACGGGAAAAGAACAAGTTCCATCTCACCTGTCTGGCGGTTAGGGTTCTTGTGCTTTTAAGGAACTGGAGATTCCTGTGGTCGGTGTAGATAAGAACAGGTTGTTTTGTTCCTTCCAAGAGATGCCTCCAATGAAGTAAGGATTCTTTGATGGCTAGTAATTCTTTATCCCCAATGGGGTAGTTTAATTCAGGTGGAGACATGATCCGGGAAAAATAAGCAACAGGATGTAGAGGATCTTGTAGACTGTCTTGTTGAGATAACACGGCTCCAATTGCATAATCGGGTGCGTCTACTTCAAGTATGAATTGCTTGTCTGAGTCAGGAAATTTAAGGATTGGAGCAGTTGTAAATTTCTCTTTGAAATAGTCAAGGACATTTTGTTCTTCGTTGGTCCATTTGAATGGGATAGTGGATTTGGTTAAGTTGGTAAGAGGTTTAGCGAGCGCAGCAAAGTTTTTTATGAATTTGTGATAAAAGTTTGCAAAGCCCAGGAAGTGCTAAATTTCCTTTTTATTTCTAGGTGCAGGCCAATTTTTAATAGCTTGTATTTTAGTTTCCTCCATATGAACACCGGAAGGTGTGATTTGGTACCCCAGGAAGGTTATAGATTTGGAGTTGAAAGTACATTTCTCTGGTTTTTCATATAAAGAGTTATTTCTTAATCTTGAGAGAACTTGTCTGACATGCTTGATATGTTCTGTAAAAGTTTTTGAGTAAATTAGGATGTCGTCTAAATAGATGACTAAGAAAACATCAAGAATATCTTTGAAGATCTTGTTAATTAGATGCTGGAAGGTTGCAGGTGCATTGCAAAGCCCAAAGGGCATGACCGTATACTCATATAACCCATACTGGGTCCGGAAGGCAGTCAGCCACTCGTCTCCCTTGCGTATATGTATTAGATTATAAGCCCCTCTAAGGTCGAGCTTAGTGAAATAGGTAGCACCCTCCAACCTTTCAATTAATTCAGGAATAGGAGGGAGTGGGTATCGATTTTTTATTGTGATGTTGTTCAACTGCCTATAATCCACAATTGGCCTCAAGCTACCATCTTTATTTTTAACAAAAAAAAATACCTGCACCAGCAGGAGATGTTGAATGACGGATAAAACCCCTTTTTTAGATTGTCATCCAAATAGGACCTTAAATGCTGAAGCTCTGGTTTGGAAAGTGGAAAATATGTGGCCACAGGGGAATACGAGCTCCTGGTAGGAGGTCGATAGGGCAGTCATATTCCCTGTGTGGGGGAAGATTCTCAGATTCCTTCTTACTGAAGACATCTGAAAAATCAATGTATTCAGGTGGTATGTATGATTTTGTTTCAGTAGTTTGCAGAATATGTTTTGGGAAACAGGTAGACCTACGGTATTCAGAGAGAAACTCTACTGAAGAGGAGGACCATGTAATATGGGGATTGTGTGTAGTCAACCATTGTAAACCTAGAATAAGGGAATAAATAGGGGATGTTATAACATCAAAGGTTAAGTATTTCCTATGATGTTTTTCAGTTGAAACTAATAGTGGTATCGTTTGAAAGATAACTGGACCTGAAGAGATAACGTTACCGTCTATAACTCTGAGAAAAACTGGAGAGTGTTTTTTGATTGATTAAAGGTATTTTATTGAGTTTAGTGAACTCCAAATCCATATAATTATCTGTTGCCCCAGAATCAATGATAGCGTTGGCCTTGACCCGAAGTTGATCCCACTGCAAAAGAAGTGTAAGTTCATAGTATTTTGTGGATGTTACAGAAGGTTCATTATTGTGATTAAAGAGAAGTGTCTTACCCTTATTCTGTCGCTGCAGAATTGGGCACTCCTTCACGGTATGATCTTCAGAAGCGTAGTACATGCAGAGATTCTGGTTGCGTCTGCGTAGCTTTTCTTGAGGAGAGAGAGGGCCTCTAAGAAAACCTATTTCCATTGGTTCTATAGGTGCATGAGTATGAGGTGTTGTGGCAGAACTGCTGGTATGGGTATATTTTTTAGGTGCAACCTCATGGTAAGATTTTTCTTGATGTCTTTCCCTGAGGCGTCTATCTAGGGTAATGTTGAGGTCTATAAGTTCCTCAAGGGTTGGCGGAATACCTGTACGTGAGAGCTCGTCTTTAATAGAGTCAGATAGCCCCAATCGGAACTGATTCCTTAAGGACAAATTGTTCCACAGGGTGTCCTAGGCCCACATCTTAAACTCTGTGATATATTCCTCCACATGTCTTTTTCTTTTGGTTTTAAAGACCTCATAGCAGTCTCTGCAGTGTATTGTTTGTGGGGATCATCATACAGTTGTGATAATGCAGAAAAAAAAGAATCTAGTGAGTTTAAAATCGTGTCATTATTCTCAAAGTAGGAATTAGCCCAAATTCTGGGTTCACCTCTTAAGTAAGAAATTGTGGTTAAGACTTTGACCCTATCTGTGGGATAGGTGTAAGGTTTTAAAGCAAACATTAGTTTACATGCATTAATGAATTCTCTAAACTGTGACCTATCCCCATGAAATTTATCAGGGGGGCTAACCTGTGGTTCAACTGTGTGAATTTTAGTGTCAACAACCTCTTTAATATAATTCTTTAAGGCATAGTTTTCAGCCTTGAGTGTGTTTAACCCATCAGTTATAGCATCTACTCTTTGGCTGAGTGTCTGCATATGTGAGACTAAATGAGCTGGATCCATACTGAAAGGCTTGGTATTATATCAGGGTTCAAGTTGTCTATCTGTGAATAGATACAGGGGTTGTCATGAAACTGGGACCAAATAAGCTTATGTTTAGGTGTTGCAATGCAGTTAATGGAATTAAACATCAACAACCTATAGGTTGTGTTATATTCCCAGAAACCAGGCAGCATTTAGTAGATAGTAGTTTATATTTGAGGACAGAGTTATAGCTGCCACATGTACAAGGTACTGAATACTTTGCAGCAACACTGTTCAAATAATAACCAATTACCTTTATGTGAATTCACTCAGCAAGACTAAACACAGTGATAATCAATACTTAGGAGGTGAATATTTAAACAGTATGTTAAGAATATTGAGGCTGCCTGTGAGTAGACTAGATAAATGGTAACCTGAACAGGAGGATTTAGTTATGAGGCAAGTGTTGCTTGTATATCTGAAAGTGCCAAGAAGAAGTATACACTGAGGACTTACTGTGGTTAATATGTCCAAGACAGTGGTACCGTAGCTCAGAGAGGAGCGGAGCAGGTTCAGAAAGCAGCAGTTCATCGAGAGCGCTCAGATGGCGTGTGACATCACCGCAAAGGAGAATCCGGAAGTGGAAGCCTGTGTGTAGCTCCGGTTGCTAGGAGGGAGGCTGAGAAGTCTTGGCGACAAGTTTAGCTTCTGGTAGGCGGATTGCCAGGAGAGAGGCTGGGAGAATCACAGACATAGGACTGAAATACCAAGCACTGAATAGGTTGAGGAGGCAGGCTTAAGTAGCATTCTGAATGAATGACACTACTTAAAGGTACAGTACCCACTTTAGTACAGGAGTATGCCGTAAGTGAAATAGAACCTGACAATGGCAAGTTACCATTTGGGAGCAGCCTCTTTTAGCCCAAATTGCACTTTTCACAGAGAAGAACCCTCCTGAAGTATAACAGTCATATCCCTCCTGGTAAGGTCAGTCCAGCCCTGAAATACCAGGCAATTCCCCTCTGAACTAATAACTGAGTACCCCAAGAAGTTTGAGAATCTAACATTGTTTATGGCCATGGGTAAAACACACTTAAATTACCCATCACCGTATTGGATGTCATTAGGAAGCAACATCACCAAACAAATACAAAGGCTACCTGCTTAATCACTTAAACTTAAAGGGACAGTAAACACCAGAATTTTTGTTGTTTTAAAAGATAGATAATCCCTTTATTACCCATTCCCCAGTTTTGTATAAACAACACAGTTATATTAATATACTTTTTACCTCTGTGATTACCTTGTATCTAAGCATCTTCTGACAGCCCCCTGATCACATGACATTTTATTTATTATCTATTGACTTTCATTTTAGCCAATTAGTGCAGTGTCTGCCACAACCCACGGGCGTGCTCACAATGTTATCTATAGGATTTACCTGAACTAGCTCTCCCCTGCTGTGAAAAGCAAATACAAAAGCATGTGATTAGAGGCGGCCTTCAAGGGCTTAGAAATTATCATATGAGCCTTCCTAGGTCTAGCTTTCAATTAAGAATACCAAAAGAACAAAGAAAAATTGGTGATAAAAGTAAATGGGAAAGTTGTTTAAAATGACATGCCCTATTTGAAACATGAAAGTTTTTTTTGGACTTGACTGTCCCTTTAAAAATGACTAATAAGCACCTTTACACAAGTACAAATAGGCCAAACCAGTAATCCAATAAACACACATACCCACCATACTGTTAATGCCGTTGTTCAAATACCTGTGGAGCTCAACCAGTTAATTGCACACCTGTCACATTTTAGTATCACTACATACTATAATAAAAAGAAATCAGTAAGAATACCGGCCAAACCTCAAAAGTAATGTCTAAACCTAAGAAATCATCAATTTGTTTGCTTTTGTTCTTCATCATTTATAGATTTAAAAATTTGGAAATTAACAGGGCAAATAATGAATTCATGTTGTTTTCAGGTAACAATTTTGTGCTTGAGTGGTATTAATGCCACAGGCATTTTGTCTGACATTCAGAAATTGTTATCTGGACAAAACAAATGCATGATTGTTATTAAGACCTATGCTCTTAATTATTATTATTATTTTTTTTTTTAAATATTTTTAACTTTTAAATCAATTCATATATTTTTTTAATAAATGTAATAATGTGATCACATTTGTGTCAGCAGTTCATACAATGTATAGTTTTACATTTTTTAAGTGATGCTTGAAATTATATATACAGTATTTATATTTTTTAATGGACAATAATAAAAACTAAAGTGTTTATCAGATTTCCAACTGGAATAGAAAATGTCCTAAATTAGACAATTTTCAAAAACAAAATAAGATTAAAAACCAATATAAAAAGTTATGATGACCCTGTATTAAAATGCTACCAGCACATGCTGAAATCAATTCTACCATTACTATAAATCAATGATAACTCTATACTGAACTGTTCATCACCAACTTAGGAAATTTTCCCTTATGAGATCTATATATATTTTCATAACAAATGGCACAGTAATCTTGGCTGTAGCAATGTCTAAAATCATCCTATGGCCATATGGAAATAAGTATTTTCATATCGTAATAACTCAAAAAGTGATGAACTGATTTAAAGTTTTTTTTTTTAGTAAATGCCAGTCCAAGGTAAACTGTTAAATTCCAGCTAAATGATTTCAGTCACATCTAAAATTATAATGTTATAAACATTTAACATTAAATACTCATTTGAACTTAAACTTTTAATTACCCTAGTCACAAAATATTTATCAGGAATGTAATCTAAATCTCTGCTCAGTTAATTTTGGAGAGTTGAAAGCTAAAAAGGTATACTATAAATCAGTGACTGTAGGCAGTCTACTGAGGAGACATATTGAATTTAGCTTTAACATTAGAATTTTTTTTATGCTGGTGGAGGAACGTTGAGTGAATTAAAGTGAGTAACAAATAGCCTTACTTTACTTTCACTTTAAGAACAGTGTTGTAAAATCCCTGTTATTCAATTACATGTCAACAGAGCATGTTCAGCAAAAGTCTTTAATATATAATTAAAAAGAATAACAAGCGAGTATGGTTTTTAAACATTGTAAAGTTATATCTATATATCTATATCTATCTATCTATATATATATATTTACCTATCTATTTGTTTCTAGATTTTTAATCTAGCTGTAGGGATGGGCGAATGCTTTGTAACATTTGAAAAAGGAAACAAGTTTTAACACATTTGTTTGTTCGTAATTTGTTTAATGTAATATTATTTCTAACGCTATCTTTAAATGTAATATTTGAACTAGAAAAATTTGAATAAATATATTTTTAATAGTATTTCTAATGCTCACTTTATATATAATATTCGATTTATGCAATATTCATAATAGAACAATTTTAATTGATATATTTGTAACTATTATGTATCAATTTACTACATTCCCTACCACATGAACTATTGAACTTCTGAGTAGTATTTATTAAATTGAATGTTACATTTAAAATGTCAAATGTGAATTCAAAAATGAAAGTAACACTTAAAAATTGGAAATAGCATTCGTCTAACACATTTTAAGAGGTTGTCATCCTTATCGACATTTGAATTGTATTTTCAATACAGTCGCCCATCACTATCTAGCTGAAAATGTAATATCATTCAGATAGATTACGAGTTTTGAGCGCTATAGGGATTTTAACGACCGCCACAAAAGCAGCATTATTTCACCTCCCTATAGCGCTGGTATTACAAGTTTTAAAAAAACAGGCTTGCGCGGGCGATATGGTTGCGCTGAGCTCCATACCGCAGCAAAAACAAGAGCTGCTTTGACGTGCTTGTGCACAATTTCCCCATAGACATCAATGGGAGAGCCGGCAAAAAAAAAGTCTAACACCTGCGATTGTGGAATGAAAAGCTCCGTAACGCAGCCCTGTTGATGTCTATGGGGAAATAAAGTTACGTTTAAACCTAACACCCTAACATAAACACCCCTAATCTGCTGCCCCCAACATCGCCGAAGCCTGCCTACAGTTATTAACCCCTAATCTGCCTCTCCCGATGTCGCCGCCACTATATTAAAGTTATTAACCTCTAAACCTCTGGCCTACCACATCACTACTACTAAATAAATCCATTAACCCTTAAACCTAACCCTAACCCTAATGTAACCCTAAGCCTAACCCTAACACCCACTAACTTTAACATAATAAAAATATAGCTAAATTAAATTTACAATTATTAACTAAATAAGCCTATTAATCCCTAAACTGCCAGCCCCCCCCCACATTGCAAGAAGCTAAATTAAACTATATTAACCCCTAAACTTAACCCTAACCCCCCCTAACTTTAAAAGAATTAAAATACAGCTAAACTAAAGTTACAATTATTAACTAAATAATAACTATTTTAAAATAAATACAAACTTACCTGTAAAATAATACCTAAGCTAGCTACAATATAACTAATAGTTATATTGTAGCTAGCTTAGGTTTTATATTTATTTCACAGGTAAGTTTGTATTTATTTTAACTAGGTAGAATAGTTATTAAATAGTTATTAACTATTTAATAACTACCTAGCTAAAATAAATACAAACTTACCTGTGAAATAAAACCTAACCTGCCTTACACTAAAACCTAACATTACAAAAATAAAAATCTACCATTACAAAAAAAAATAGCAGCTCTAATCCTATTGGTTTAGGATTCAGCCAATAGGAATGCAAGGGACGCCATCTTGGATGACGTCACTTGCATTGAAGTTCCAGTTTACGGCGGCGACAATATGAAGAGGATGCTCTGCGCCGGATGTCTTCAGGATGGACCCGCTCCGCACCGGATGGATGAAGATAAAAGATGCCGTCTGGATGAAGACTTCTTGCCGCCTGGATGAGGACTTTGCCGGCTGGATGAAGATCGAAGAGGCCACTTGGATGAAGACTTCTTGCCCCATGGATGATGGTTAGATTAGGGCTATTAGATTAGGTGTAATTCATTTTTATTTTTGATAATTTGTTTCTTATTTTTCGTAATTTAGTGTTTGTTTTTTTAGTAATTTTTATTTTTTATTTTTTTGTAATTAGATACTTTTTGTAATTTTTAGAGTAGTGTTAGGATTTTTTTAACGTGTAGTTTAGTTTAATTTAATTGGTAGTTAGTTTAATTGTAGCTTAATAATTATCTTAGTTTAATTTTTAGTTTAAAATTAATTTATTTAATTTGACAGGTAAGTTTTAATTTAATTTAAGATAGGGAAATTGTAATTTTAATATAAAGTTAGGGAGTCATTAGGTTTAGGGGTTACTAGTTTAAATTAGTATATTTTGTTGTGGGGGGCTTTCCGTTTAGGGGTGAATAGTTTATTTTAGTATATTTCGTTGTGGGGGGACTTGCGGTTTAGGTATTAATAGGTTTATTATAGCGGCGGTGTCAGCGGACGGCAGATTAGGGGTTAATAATATTTAAATAGTGTTTTGCGATGTGGTAGTGCGGCGGTTTAGGTGTTAATATGTTTATTATAGGGGCGATGATGTTGGAGAGCAGTGGAATAGGGGTTAATAAATTTTAATAGCGGCGGCGATGTCCGGAGTGGCAGATTAGGGGTTAATAATTTTATTATAGTGTTTGCGATGCGGGAGGGCCTCGGTTTAGGGGTTAATAGGTAGTTTATGGGTGTTAGTGTACTTTTTAACACTTTAGTTATGAGTTTTATGGTACAGCTTTGTAACATAAAACTCATAACTACTGACTTTAGATGGCGGTATGGATCTTGTCGGTATAGGGTGTACCGCTGATTTTTTGGCCTCCCAGGCAAACTCGTAATACCGGCGCTATGGGAGTCCCATTGAAAAATGACTTTTTTATAAGTGTGGTACTGACATTGCGTGACAGGCTAAAAGGTGTGCGGTACACCTATACCGACAAGACTTGTAATAGCAGCATTAGGGAAAATTAAGCGTTATGGGCCATAACGCTGCTTTTTCACTCATAATGCAAAACTCGTAATCTAGCTGATTATTAAGTGTGTACATTGTTGATGTCAGAATTGGCAGTGTTGAACATTTCTGTATACTGTACAAAGGTTAGGATCTATTAAACTAACTGAACCTGATTAAAAGTGGGATATTGCATTTGTGAAACAAGATATGAACACAGGAAACTGTATTTACAAAAATAAACTGTGTAAAATAAAATATATTGCTAGAATAAACAGAATAACTAAAAATTTAAATTTGAAGAATCAAATCAACCAATAGGAATGCAAGGTACGGCATTTTGAAACGGCTACCTTGCATTCAAGTTCAGTGTACGGTGGTGACCGTATGAAGAGGACGCTCCGTGCAGGATGGGATCCACTTCCAGGATTGCTCCGCTCTACGCCGCCGGGATAAAGATAGAAGACGTCCCCGAGATGGATGAAGGTGTCGCCGCCTGGATGAAGACTTCTCGCGGCCTGGATGAAGATGGATGTTCGAACTTCAGGAACCGTGAGTAGATTTTATGGGGTTAGTGTTAGTTTTTTTTTGTTTTTGGGGGTTTTTTTAGATTAGGGATGGGCACTTGGAAAAGAGCTGAATGCCCTTTTAAGGGCAATGCCCATACAAATGCCTTTTTAGGGGCAATTGGTAGTTTATGATTTTTTATAGTTAGTTTTTTTTTATTTTGGGGGGTTGGTTGGATGGTGGGTTTTACTGTTGGGGGGACTTTATATTTTTTTTTACAGGTAAAAGAGCTGTTTAACTTAGGGCAATGCCCTACAAAATGCCCCTTTTAAGGACTATTGGTAGTTTATTGTAGGTTAGGAGGTGTTTTTATTTTGGGGGGCTTTTTTATTTTTATAGGGCTCTTAGACTAGGTGTAATTGTTTTTATTTTTGATAATTTCATTTATTATTTTTTGAAAGCTTAGTGTTTTTTATTAATCGTAATTTAGTGTTTATTACTTTTTGTAATTTTAGATTATTTTTTTTTCCGTAGTGTTAGGTTTTTTAAATTTGTAATTTAGGTTTTTAATTGGTAGTATTTTTTTATTTTATTAGAATAGTTATGTTAGATTAATTTATAGTTCAATGTTAGGTTTAATTTAATTTCTAAGGTAAGTTTTTATTTATTTAAAATATAATTATATTGTAATTTTAATTTAAAGTTAGGGGGTGTTAGGTTTAGGGGTTAATAGTTTAATTGAGTGTTTTGCGATGTGGGGGGGGTTTGTTTAGTAGTTACTATGTGGGGGACTGGAGGTTTAGGGGTTAATACTTTATTATAGCGTTGGTGATGTGTGGGCGGCGGTTTAGGGGTTAATAGGTTTATTTAGGTGTCGCCGATGTCGGGTAGGGGCGGATTAGGGGTTAATAACTTTTATTAGTGTCGCGATGTTGGAGAGCGGCTGTTTAGTGGTTAATATATTTAAATACTGTTTGTGAAGTGGGTGGGCGGCAGATTAGGGGTTAATAGGTTTAATATAGCGTTTGAGATGCGGGAGGGTGGTGGTTTAGGGGTTAATAGTTAGTTTATGGGTTTAAGTTATGAGTTTTGTGAAACATTTTTGTTTTGCAAAATCCATAACTACTAATCTTAGATGGTGGTATGGATTGTTTCGGTATAGCGCATAACGCAAGAATTTTAGCCTGAACGCACAACCTGTAATACTGGCGCTATGAAAATCCCACACAAAAATGTCATTTTTTTTAATGAGGAATGGATGTTGCGTTACAAGCTAAAATGCTTGCGGGACAGCTATACCGACACGACTTGTAATATGCGTTACTGGCCATTATGCTGGAATTGCCATTTTTTCAGAGTTAAAAGCTGTATCGCAACACTTGTAATCTAGCTGTTTGTTTCTTGAGCAATGCGGTCACCTGCTATCTGAGCTACAGCTGTGCATGTCCATCAACTCGAATGAGTGAGTGTCGGGGTGATTGATCTTGCAACCTCTGAGGTGGCAGAGAGGCAGAAGCAGTTTCTGGTTCTTAAAGGGACAGTCAAGTCAAAATTAAATTTTCATGATTCAGCTAGAGTAGAGTTGTTGATGCAATACCGCCCCCTGCAGATTTGTGGCCAATCGGCCGCTAGCAGGGGGTGTCAATAAACCCCGATCGTATTCGATCGGGTTGATTTCTGTCCGCCGCCTCAGAGCATGCGGACAGGTTATAGAGCAACGGTCCTCAGACCGCTGCTTTATAACGTCGGTTTCTGGCAAGCCTGAAGGCTCGCTGGAAACACAGGACATCAAGCTCCATACGGAGCTTGATAAATATGCCCCTAAGTATTGGGCTTTGGTATAAAAACAAAAGATAAGGAAGCGAGTGTGTATAGAAAGTGATAAAATAAAGAGATCTAATTTCCCTTTAAGCTCAACCCATTTTAACCCCTTCACTACCAGGAATTTTAGAGAAAAACTTGCTCAAAGTACTGGAGAATTTTTAGCATTTTTGCTATCACTCCGTTTAAACAGAAATAAAGCCTTTGTTTTTTATTTATTTACCTATGAAACCTTTATCATGCTTTTAGCATAAAAATAGCTTTCAGTGGATAACAGTTTCAACTAGCTATTTATTCACAGAATTATGAAATTATTGTATATAAAATATTAACACAGTCCTGCAAAATTGATGGTCACAAAATTGATGGCCACAAAATTGATTGTGGTTTTATATAAATTTGGTGAGCTGAATCCAAAAATGACCCCAGATTTGCACCATCACATACAGTTTTGTTCACAACTGGCTTTGAAGTGTTTATGTTGGATTATGAGACTGAATGAAATTAGTAGTGCAAAATTACCACATGAAACCTGTTTTTTGACCAGTACTAAATATATTTAGTTTCCAAACAAATATACAAGTTTTTCTTTTGCCAATGAAACTGCATCTGTTGCTTTTTTCTTCATCATCAGCATCTGAACTTGCATTACTAGGCAAATATTCCAATGTTTCTGGTGGCAGTGTGACTAGAATTTATGGACTGAGAGGAACAGGTCGTATAGCTGATGGTAGATTTGGTTAGACAATGGCTTTCTTATTTTTCGAGTTATAGCCTTTGACATCACAAGTACATTTTTTGGCTTCCTTCATATCATTGGCATTTCAAATCTGAATGCTTTCTTTTTGCCTTTCGACCACTTCCTTAGATCTTCTACCCAAATAAAACAAATGTGGTGGACAGCCCACGGTTTGTCTTGATCTCTTAGTTTCACTCCAAAGTTGGCATGGCAAACATTTCTAATAAAAGGTGTTATGTTACTTAATATTTCTTGCTCACAAGTTTCCCACAAACGTAGCAAAAGTTATCTGGACTGTTGACACACTCTCATTTGGTATAGCAGAACTGCTCAAATTCTCAAAATACATATGTATATATACTAACTTGTGCAGTCATAAGACAAATGCTTGGAAAACCATCACTATGATCCCCTGTGTTTAGAATCAGCAGACATTTATGTGTTTACCCTTGCTTTTGGTAATCAGAAGGAAGCTAATTGCACCTGTGTGCACCACACTACTGAAAGAGTATTTTAAAGCACGTTATGGCCAATGGTGAAGTACCATTTGAAATGACATAACAGCTAGAATTCTCAAAATTGAGTCACAAAACTATATATAAAGTAGACAACCCAAGCTATTGATCTAGGCTTATTTTGGTATATTTCATAGCACCTTTTGGACATCAAGTTCACAAACTTCGGGTTTCTCGCTGACATTATTTACACACAACTTGTGCAGCCATAGATAAATAGAAACATTTCTAGGGGGCTCCAATGGTTAGCAAGACAACATATAATGTCAAACAGTACGTTTGCAGAATAACCACAAAGTCCCAGTCCATCTATTATGATAGTATGATCAAATTAAATCCATACAAATGTATCATCACACAGGTAGTGTGGGACCAGAGGCAAAACGGGTGAACAAGGCTGCTCTTTCCAGGACCTTAACATCATTAAATAACTCTAAAACACAAAGCAGAAAGGAAGGGCACCTCCTAGTGCAGACAAATCACACAGGTCTTCACCTAATGACCTCAAGCAAATAGATACTCACAAGTGTGGTAGCATCAAAGTGTGCTGAGTCAAGCAGGCTGAGAGATTCCAGTTTGCCCGTGTCAGCACTTCATGTTCAAAGTGATCAGGAACTGGAATAACACCTGGAACTTGAATCAGACTCCAACTCCTATGTGCAAATAACTTTAATAAAAACATCTTAAAACTTTAAAAACATGTTATAATACAAAGGCTCATGCAGTACACATGCTACACGTTTCTCAGCATTGTCTGCCATTTAATCAGGCATAGTGTAACATACCAGCTGGAATCATATTGAAAAATGCAAATAACCAATTCAAATCTGACCAACAATATGAAACCAATAAGGTAATGCGCTCACTTCTGAGTCACAATCCAATCAAAAAACAGTGTAAGCATTTTTAATCAGTAATTGTTATGCCAGAGTGACATCATATGGACACCTTCTCTCCAAAGCACAATGCCATAAGAAATGTGAACAAAATGTTGTGTCTAAAAAACATCAATCCTCATCCTGCACTGCATTGTGTATGACAAGCAGACATAAAATATACCAGTAATTATGATTTGATTGCCTTCTCATTAAAATATGAATACTGTGACAAGTTATGCCCATATGATTTCTAGGACCAATAGATGAGCCATCTGCATTGAATACTTCCGATAGGGGACTTGTAAAGAACATGCCCCTTTGGGTACATCTAAGCACAGACTATCTTTATTACTATATGAATAAGACACAATGGGGCATATTTATCAAGCTCCGTATGAAGACCGCTGACCACTGCTCCATAACTTGTCCGCCTGCTCTGAGCAGGCGGACAGACATCGCAGGAATTCAACCCGATCGAGTACGATCGGGTTGATTGACACCCCACTGCTGGCGGCCTATTGGCCGCGAGTCTGCAGGGGGCGGCGTTGCACCAGCAGCTGCAATGGTGAATACGGTGAGCGTATTGCTCGCTGTATTCAGCGAGGTCTGTCGGACCTGATCCGCACTGTCGGATCAGGTCTGACAGACCTTGATAAATATGGGCCTATGTAACATATGCCTGCCTGAAATCAATGTCCCTTTAAGACTGCCTTCCCTGCTACTGAAAATCATACTGTTTGGGAAGTATCTGCATTTAACTTACCTGTTAAATTAATTAATTATTCATGCACCTGATTCCCTCAGCCTCTTTTTAATCTTCTCAGGCATAATGTGCATTGCATTAGGTTTAAAGTTTTGTTCCAGAACAAAAGAGGTCTGTGACTGTTCCAGCCTGGATTTTACCAGCATATTCAAACTACAGCCTTTCCTTTTAGCTATGCTGAAAATCATCTAATCACAAATATCTATATAAATCAATTTTGTTTCCTGGACACTGCTACTTAACAAACTCCAAATTTATTCTAAATTACAAGTATGCATTTGGTTGTAATCACTCTCTAATTACTACAACATCATCTTACTCAGAACTTTACAAGTTGCCATAGCTGAAATATCCTCCTCCAAATATGTTAACATATTCAGAACTCTGCATCTATGTGTTCAGTTAAACAGCATTTATTTGATTATCCAATATATGCACAAACAGTATTTAATGCCTTAAACGTGCAACTTGTCTATCACCTGTGCTGCTCTGCTTATTACTGACATACAGCTCTATAAAATATTATGTACTGTGAACCTGCAACAAACCTTTGCATCTATGAGTCAATCTTCTACCAGTTTACTCTGAAGCCTGAACATCTTACATTGCTATATTTTTCTCTCATGAATCCTGCAGCTACTCCTATTAACTATAAATCACAGTATCAATTTATGTTTCCATTGAAGCCAGAATATATTGTATACATATGTTTCACTCTCCATGAATTCTACAATAACTTCTTGCAACTATGAATCACAGAATATCATCTATCCACGTCCAGGATACTCTTTCCCGGGTCAGGGGTCGGTGTCTCCAATACCCTACCACTGCCCCGAGGGTCTGTGTCCTGAGCACATATACACTGGAACATGACACACTATAGGCAGCCTCCCTCTAGTTTGTGAATGCCCTAAATGTACGTATGTGAGTGTATTAACACCCCTATTGGGCGTGTATGTGTGTATTGCTCATGTGGCCTCCCTCTTTTGTGTATTAGCCCTTAATGTATTTAACTTCCCTAATGGGCGTGTAGAAGTGTATTAACGTATGTGGCTTATTAAAGCCATACAAAATACAAAAATAGCTACACGCAGAGGCACAGACATTAAAAATAAAATATTACTTTTAATGATCACATTAAAACAGAACGGCATTTATACAAATTAAAGACTCCCTCTTGTGCATAAACGCCCTAAGGGGCATTATATGTCTGCTTTGTGTTTTAGACCCAAATTTTTTCTTTCGTCATTCAGATAGAGCATGCAATGTTAAGCAACTTTCTAATTTACTCCTATTATCAATTTTTCTTCGTTCTCTTGCTATCTTTATTTGAAAAATAATGCACCTAAGCTTTTTTTTTTTGGTTCATAACTCTGGACAACACTTTTTTTATTGGTGGATGAATTTATCCACCAATCAGCAAGAACAACCTAGGTTGTTCACCAAAAATGGTCCAGCATCTAAACTTACATTCTTGCATTTCAAATAAAGATAGCAAGAGAATCAAGAAAATGTGATAATAGGGGTAAATTAGAAAGTTGCTAAAAATGTCATGCTCTGAATCACGAAAGAAAAAGTTTGGGTTCAGTGTCCCTTTAAGGACAGACCTGTATCCTCCCTTCTCACCCCAGCTTCAGCCCAGGCTGAACAACACTCCCTTCCAATCCCCACTGCCCCTGAGGCACTAGGGTCAACCGTGCCAGTTGTAATGGGGGGCGGGGATAAGGGGGAGATGTAATAGGACCCCCTAGTTTAGATCAGGCATTGGAGGCAGGAGTTGGGGCCTTAACATCCTCTGGTCTTTCCCAGGAGGCAGCGGCAGCAGTTGTAGGCCAATTTCAGGCCTTGTCGGCTATCCCCCAGGCTGGTGGGCCCTCAGTCTTGAGTGGGCCTGTCTGGCCTGTTTGGGGCGGGAGTCCGGCGACATAGGGGGATGTCACTACTGTAAAGCAGTTCAGCGTAGGCCCCCAGCAAGTACCTGGTGTTCGCCGCAGCCTAGCCTAAGCATCCCCCACTTCCGGTCACATAATCTCGAGGCCCAATGGGCATGACGTCACTTCTGGAAGTGACACGCAGGGATCGGGAGTGTTGGGACAGGTGGTGAGGATTTTGACGGTGAGGAAGAGGTCCAGCGGTGCTCTGCCCACTAGTGAGGGGGGTTATCCAGGCATGGCGACTCCACTGCGCAACACTCTGCACAAGCTTTTGAAGGTGCTAGAGCTGTAGTGATAAAAAAAGCTGTGGCGGTAACGCGTATCAAGAAGGAAGAAAAGTGGCTATGCAGGGGCCTAGTGTGCGCATCGTTAGGAGACACAAAAGCCAGAACATATAACAGGGGTGTGAGTGTGGACCAAACTAGTGTGTATGCAAGGGGTCGTGGGGCAGCAAATAAGCCCTGATGGGGATATGGAGTACCTAAACAGGCTATAGCTCCCAAGTCACAGGCCTCGTGCAAAAGCGCTATGACCCAGAGGCAACCATGCATGGATGTAGGAGTGAGTGAGGTTGATTATGACACGGCTGCATCAGAGATGATTGAGATGGAAGTTGAACAGGGACCTAGGATGTCTAAACCCTCCCACGGATGCGGGCAGAGTTCATTATTAGCCAGCCTGGATACTCCCCTCTCCTTTATTTCTCCTCCACAGGAGATAATGCGAGCTTCGGATGTCGCTGGGACTTCAGGGCAATGGACCAACTAAACACCAGCCTGCAGAAGCGGGCGCTGGGATGGCTGTTGCGGACAGCCAAATTCATCTACAGCAATTAGAAGACCAACCACTTCTGCAGCCAGTGAGCCATCCTCCTTGCACCTTACACATACATTTAATGGGGACTCTAGTTCAGACTCAGATGGGGGCAAGAGACTAGGTTTATATAGTAAAGGGCATAGGCACATGTTCCGCATGTTGAAGCTGCTAGTAGCGGACTGCAGTCAGAATAGGGAGGCCGGTGGGGGCTTAACCCTACCAGGGTGCTCACACACACCTGTGCCTTTCCCGTAACTTCACCGGTAATGACAGGAGTAATGGATATTGCTGCTGCAGGTCATTCAGACACTAATAATATGGTCAGTGCAAGAAGAGTGGCCATACAAGGCGACTCTTACCCCTGTAAGATTCATCCCCTTCATGCACATTTGAAAGCAAAAACAGTTAATAAGATCAGCGACAACAGATACATAAATTTGTTTTAGCAGTCAGTGGAGGCTTATATGGAAAAAGAGTGCAGCGAGGATGGGACAGGCCCTAAAAAAGTACAGTGCCCAGACTCCTTTTATGAGTATTCTCCTCCTGCTATTTAGAACAAAGACCCGAGGCAGCCTTAGATATCATTACATATTCTGAGATAATTGAATATATCTACAATTGGTTTGGGGAGGGGGTGTGGAGATCTTACAACAGTGAGTTTAGGCGCAAGATGATAGGCAACCCAATCATGAATTTCGGGGTCAAAGATTTAGACCCATGATCTCAACTAGGCCTAGAATAAGGTGCATCGTTGGACCTAGCCACACGCCCATGGTTTCCTAAGCAACAAGGCTCCATTAGGTGCAGGGGTAGGGAATGTTTTGCTGGTACAATGAGAAGCAGTGCAACAAAGGGGCTTCCTGCTCCTTTCGTCATGCCTGCATGTACTGCGGTGGACAACACCCAAGCACAGATTGCCCAAAGAGAAAAGAAGGTGGGTCAGCCAGGGCCCCAAAAAGGAAGGGCTAGCCAAAAGGGCCCCAACTCCGCAGAAGCTGGCCGCAATTAGGCAATGGTTGGCATCCTACCCGGATCGGGAGGCTGCCAACTTACTTTTAGAGGGAATTAGGGTAGGGTTTAGGATCCCCACAAAGGGTGTGGTGTTGGGATTCTCAATGCACAGGAATTTACAGTCAGCGTACGAATTCCCAGGGAAGGTTAGATCTAAGTTAGCAAAATAACTCTCCCTAGGTCACTTTGCAGGCCCATTCGCTGAGCCTCTGCTTCCTTCTTTGGTGATCTCCCCGCTAGGAGTGGTCCCTAAGAAGGAACCCAGAAAATTCAGGTTAATACAACATTTATCTTATCCTGTGGCAGCTCTGTCAAAGATGCCATTGACCCACACATTAGTTAGGTCCAGTACCAGTTGTTCGATAAAGCCCTGGAGCTTGTCAGGGAAGCAGGACCAAGGGCGCTGCTAGCCAAGCTTGATATAAAGTCTGCATTCAGATTGCTCCCCATGCATCCGTCATCATTCAGACTGATGGGTTGCAAATTTGAGGGGAACTACTATATCAACAAATGCCTCCCGATGGGATGCTTGATATCCTGTGTTTACTTTGAAGCATTCAGCTCATTTTTGCACTGAGCAGTGGTCACAGCAGCGGGGGGAGGCACGGTTGCGTACTACCTCGACAACTTCCTGCTAGTGGGCAATGCTGATTCGCAGGAATGCGCTTGGCTGATGACAGTGATGTGGGGTTTAATGCTTGACTTCAGGGTCCCCTTAGCAGAGGACAAGATGCAGGGTCCATGCACCAGGTTAACATTCTTCGGCATAGAGATTGTCACTGCTGCGAGGCTCTGTTGTCTCCCAGAGGAGAAAAAAAAAAAAAAAAGGCAGTTACAGACGGGGCTACAGTGCAGATGCTTAGCATTAGGCAACTGCAGTCAATCATGGGCTTCCTCAACTTTGCCTGTAAGGTCATCCCCATGGGCTGCGTGTTTAACCATAGGTTGAAGGCTAAACTTACTGGCCAAACTAACACATGGGTAATTAGGGTGTCTGAGGACATGCGCAAAGACTTGAGGGAGTGGGAGTGCTTTCTTATAGACTTCAATGGGATGTTGCTTTGGTGCTCCCCGCGAGCGTCTAGCCAGACAATGCACCTTTTCATGGATGCGGCCGGGGCTTTCAGCTATGGCGCATACCTGGAAGGAAACAAGAGCTGAACCATGGCCCCTGACATGGGCTCAATCAGGGCTGACCAAGAATCTGACATTGCTGGAGCTCTTCCCAATTGTCGTAGCAAAAGAACTATGGGGTTGAGCACTTCAGATCCGCTTCATAGTTTTCTGGACGGACAACGCTAGTGTGGTTTTTTCTATCAACAGATTGTCAGCCTCCTCTCCAGTAGTAGTTAGATACATCAGACACCTCGTGTTGAGATGCTTGCAATATAACATTTGATTCACTGCAAAGCACATTCAGGGATGAGTAACACCCTGGTGGACGCGCTATCAAGGTTTCAGTGGGAACAGTTTCATAGGCTAGCTCCAAACGCAAGAGCAAAAGGGTTACCTTGTCCCCCTTCTATTTGGCAGTTGGCAGGGCATGGAACTCCATCCAGCACCTAGTCCAAGCGTCACTGGCTCCTGCTACGTGGTAAGCTTATACTCAACATTGGCTGGATTGGGAGGGCCACTGCATAGCTCATGGGGCCTCAACAGCAGAAGGCCTGCAGCTATTGTTTCTGGAATGGTTAGCCAGCTTAAATGAACAGAAGGTTAGGAAGAGAGCAGTGTCAAGTAAGCTTACAGCAATCTTCTTTTTTAGCAATCTGTTAGAATACCCCAATGTCACTAAAGTTTTTATGGTTAGGCAAATCCTTAATGGATGGTGTAGATTAGAACACAAGGGCCCTGATGTACGCTAACCTGTCATCTTACAGCGATTAGACAAATTGCTGGGGGCACTGGAAAATGTGTGCCCAGTCGCATACAAGAGAGCTCTGTTTCAATGAGCGTTTTCGCTAGCATTCTTGGGTGCTTTTCGGCCGGGGGAATTAATTGCACCCTCCAAACTTGCAGTGGGAACGGAAATCCAAATCACCCATATCAGATGGGCTAGGAACAACATGTTTTTCATCCCACGCTCCAGGACTGATCAGGAGGGAAAGGGTTTATGGTTGACCTTTAGCTTCTCAACATCAGGAGCATGCCCGGTGGGATTGTCTTGGGCATTAATGGTGCTGCTCCCGCCCTCTCAGTTTTTGGTACATGCAGATGGGGTAAACCTGTCACGATTTTCAGTTTGAGGCAGTTCTAAGGAAAGCAGTAGTAGCGGTTGGTATGAGTGATTGCAGGATCACTCCCGCATAGGGGCTGCCATCAGTGCGGCAGCATTAGGTTGGCAGGCAGACTCTATTAAAGGTTTAGGGAGGTGGAGGTCCCAAAGATACAAATTATATGTCCGTCCTCCATCCGAAAACTTGTAGCAAGGGGAAGGGTAAACATTGGTGTTTCTGGGTTGCCTGTAAATGTTCTGCAAGTTTCTTGTTCAAAACTGTTGTAATCTGTTTTTAGGTACTATCAGGAGCCCCACATGAATATGGATCGTGGGACACTCTTATGTGCATTGGGCAGTATTGAGGGCAATCTCTCTTCCTGACGGACAACAACTGGGGTTTCCGGTGACAAGGGCTTCAGTGAGATGGTTAGGTCGTAGAGGCTTACAGTGGAACGGTTTGCCGACCCTCCTCCAAGATGCGAAGCACAGATGGGGACAACCCCACATTATTCTTCTCCATATGGGGGGTAATGACCTAGGGACCAAATTGGCGTTAAACCTCATTAACATAATGAGGTCTGACATGAGATGGATTTGTGTCACTTTTCCAGGAGTAAGGTTGGGCTGGTCCAACATTATTCCTTGGTTACAGTGGAGTTACTTCCCAACGCCCAAAACAGCATATTGGGTTATAAAGAAGGTGAATAGAGAGCTGGGGAGAGCAATCATGGCTGCAGGAGGTTTTGTGGTTCGCAATGAACAGATTTCAGCTGAGGGCAGAGTCCATAGGGGTGACAGTCGGGCTAAGGGCGGGGTGATGTCCCCAGGTCGTGCCCTGGGGGTACCCCGCCCCGCAGGACTGCTGGTTGAAGATCCCTCAGGATATTTGCTCCTCCTATATGGAATGGGGCGGAGTCTCATTTGGGGTCCCCCCCACCCTTTCAATTGTAAGAACACCTGGCCTTGACCTCTAGTCATATGGAGTTAAAATTTTGCTAGGCCTCGAATGCCGCCACAGGTTTAATGTTTAAAATTTGATTATGACTTCATTGAAGTCTGGTTTATTTAAAAGTTAAATAAACGTGACCATGATATGGTCTTATACCCAGTTTTCTGTGTCTGTGTTTTATTTCAATGTTATTATGGTACTTGAGTTTTAAAGGGGTTGTAGCTATCAGGTGGGGCATCAGTCCTTAAGACTAAATAAAACAAATTAATACAGGGCTAGGAGAAGGGCCCTGCTCCAAAGAATTTACAATCTACAAGATAATATTCATAAATACTGCAATGGTGACCTGTGTTTTCAAAAGGGTTAATTGCATGGAAACATAATACGTTTCCCGGTGGCTACAGAAAACTACAGAAGAAAGACCCAATATAACATGAACTCACTTTTTTTATTTATTTATAAACCAGTACTGTAGCTATCACATTATTTTTTTTTTTTTTTTGCAAAACATGAAAGAGTTTCATAGAACTGTCCATCTTGAAAATACAGATAAAAATTTCCAGGCCTGGAGTGCTAATTCTTCTAAATTATTGTCAGTCTTTTATTTAACCCATTAACGTTTTGGTGCCATACAGAGTAGCCAAAGTCTTGCTCTTCCAAACTGTGACTAAAGCATTTGGCATTTGTGTCCAACTCACTAACTTCCCCCCCCACCATGAGTTTAAACACTTTCCCAAAACAAAACTTCATCTACAGTAACCCATTACAAGTGAATAACTATCTGTTACAGTATTCTGACGTATATTTCCTTTAAGGCATTCAAAACCTTCCAGCCTTGTGTAATATCATATGCCTTCAATAATTTAACACATGGTATTAATTAGCTGGAGTGTATAAAATCTATATATTTATTTATTTTTCTTACAATTAATTAATTTTGATGACATTTTACTCCATAAATAAGCTTTTTGTTTAATCCTAGCTCTATTAACCCAGTAGGGTTAGGGATGTTTTGTTAAAACTCAGATATGCACACTACATATAACCAAGCCTTAGCAATAGTTAATTTATAGCTGAAGTCTCAGAAAAATAGTTTTCCTCATATTTATTAAGGGCCTCAAGCATAAAATAGATTGAACTCACATGCCCTTCTTACAGGGCACTTTGTTGCTTTATATTTTAAAGTACTTACCTGAGCATATGAAAGGTAAGACCTAGAAATATTGAACCCTCATGTGGAGTAATTTAATTATGCAGGGTATAAAATGTTGTTGCAGAGGGCCTAATTTATACATACTAAGAGTAAGTCCTACTTAACCTAGTGATCTTTGAGACATTGGGATGATTACGCTTATAATAGGGCTTCCCTGGACATACATTTATGGGATCTAGCGGCCCATAAGATCACTTGATCACAGCAATGTTTCAAGGGTAGAACCTTCTGGGTAGATTTATTTATTTAACCTTTTAATGTATTTATTCTCATATATCAAGGATAAGACTAAATGTAAGGGGTGTGAACTGTAAAGTGATGTGATGTAAAAATTACATTTTAATGATTCAGACAGATTGTACAATTTAAAAAAATAAAATAAAAAAATCCCTGTCCAATTCCATCATCAGATTTGCCAGTTTCTCTTGGTTTACCTTTGTTGAAATTGTCTAAACTTCTCTCCACTGTATATATATATATATATATATATATATATATATATATATACAGTATATATATATATATATATATATATATATATATATATATATATATATATATATATCAGGAGCATGCAAATGTCTTGAGTACCATGTATCAACAGTGTATATTAGCAATGTTATACAGGTAGCTTTATAGAGTAGTAACCCCAGATACTCTATGGTAAAACTCTATGATAAAGTAAGATGTGTAGTTAGAAGATGCTTAATAAAGAAGTGATTGAACACAAACTGAAAGTGCATCTGCCATTGGATAGAATATAGCCAAACTCTGTGTTCAGCAGAAGTACGTGAAGGCAGAGCTGTGTGTGTTTCCTGTTGTCAGTCATCATCGCTACCTGCTGCAGCTAAAGCTCCATCTAAAGGTTGATTCTATAACATTTCTACACACATCGCGGCTACATAGTGCACACTTCTAAGACATTGAAAGGGGTCAGGTTTCAATCAATGAGACCAAATGAAACAGGTAAATTTTATAACAGAAGTATATATTGTAAATTAAAAATTATAAAGAAAGATGAAGAAAAAATAAGTGGCTCTAAAGGCTAGCATAACTTAAAAAATTATTACAAAATTTGATTGGAAACATTAAAAATAACAAACTTGCACAAAGCACGATACAGGCATATCTGCAGGCAGTCTGGTGGCAGCTTTGTACAAGTTTATAATTTATAATGTTTCCAATAAAACGTGTAGATTTTTTACTTTTCAAGTTACTCTAGCCTTGAGAGCCACTTATTTTACGCTATTGCATATTTGCAGTGGGCTTGCCCACACTGTGGCATTGTAGCACTCCAAGCCTCACTCGCTACTGTAGTTTGTACCCAGTTCCCCACACTTACGGTTGTAGCAATCAGCGTCGGCCTGGAGCAGTGATCCGCTAGCACTTTTAATTTTATCTCCTTTGTCTATTTAATAAAACTAGATAATTATTTATTTTAAGCATGGGAAAATGATGACCCAGATTCAGAGATGCTCATGAGGTTATGTTTAAAATTCATTGAGTATCTCTTTGCTTATATTTCCCACAGTTTAATAAGTGGGCATTCCTGCCATTAACATCTGTAGTTGCGTGAGTTGCACAAAAAAATAATAATAACAATAATTACAACTGAAACACTTTCAGAAACACATATGCAAAATGGTTTATGTCAAATTTTGTGATTGTAAAATATTCACATTTCTTTTCTCCGGGTACAATAGTTTGTCTGGATAGAATGAAAGGTCTATAGGGGATAGCACTCTAGAAGAGTGGAAACACAGAAAGTAGTAAACTTATATCAAGACAATATAACTACATACTTGAAAACACCATAAGCTGTGTGGAAAAACATGCATCGGATTGGACACTAAGACATTATATCACTAGGAGGGATGGAACTTTTGTTGAACTGAGTTGTTGCTGACTCAAGACATCATTTGTAGCAGAGTTTCATAGTTTTTTGCTAGTAGTTCTGTATTGGATTTCTCCTGTGTAACCCGAGTGATTATGCTGTATGTTCCCTAAATAAATTGTTCTATCTTTTACAAGGCGTTCACTTTATACTTTTATGCTGTGGAGGAATTTTTACATTGGGCTACTAAACTGAGCGCTAAGTCTGCTCTGCAGTTAGCGCAACACTCGTAATCTAGGCGAAAGGGTCATAGTAAATGGAGTTCTTTCAGCAGAGGGGGACTGTTACTAGTGGTGTTCCTCAGGGGTCAGTTACGGGGCCTGTTTTGATTAACATATTTATCAGAGATATCAGCAAAGGGCTACAGGGTAAAGTATGTCTTCTTGCAGATGATACAAAAATGTATAATAGAGTAGATGTTTTAGGGGGGTAGACAAAATGAGAAGTGATATACAACGATTGGAGGATTAGACAAATGACTAGGAACTAAAATTTAACACTGCAAAGTGTAAAATTATACATTGAGGGAAGAAAAATCCAAATGTTAATTACAAACTCAATAACACTTTACTGACTGTTACAAATTAGGAACGGGACTTAGGTATTATTATTTCAGATTATTTAAAATTTAGTAAACAATGTAGTATTGCAGTGAGTAAGGCCAGCAGAATGCTTGGATATATTGGTATTTGCAGAAGAAATAATAAGGTTCGTATGCCACTTTACAGATCATGAGTTAGGCCTCATCTTGAGTATTGTGTGCAGTTCAGAAGGATATAAACAAGCTGGAATCTGTGCAAAGGAGGGTTACCAAAATGGTACATGGTCTAAAAAATAAAATGTACTGGGAGAGGCTCAATGACCTAAATATGTATAGCTTAGAGGAGAGAAGGGAAAGAGGTGATATGATAGCAACTTTCAAGTACGTTAAAGGGCTTAGTAAAACTGAGGCTGTGGGTATTTTACATAAAAAGGAAAATTCAAGAACAAGAGGTCATGATCTCAAGCTGAAGGGTAGTAGATTCAGGAGTAACTAGAGGAAGCACTTCTTTACAGAAAGGGTGATTGATTCATGGAATAAACTTTCACAAGATGGTAATGACAAACACTGTGGGGGGCTTTAAAAATGCCTGAGATAAGCATAACACTATCCTACCAACTAGATAAGTTTATAATTTTAGGAAATATCGGGCAGACTTGCTAGGCCTATGGTTCTTATCTGCTGTCAATATCTATGTTTCTATACACGCATAAAGCAGTTGCCTTGATTACAACTAAGCCAAAACTGATAGCATCATCGTCACTACACAGCAGCAACACTCTTCCTATTTTATTTAAAATTATTTTAAGGGGCATTAAACACCTTGAGATTTTAACTATTTTTTTTCCTGCTCGTGCAATATCTGCACTCAACGTAAAAAATTAGCGCAGCTGGATAAGCGTGCGTATTACAAATTGGATACATATAGCAATATTTTTTGTAAAATATATTTTATATACAGATATATATAGAAATCTATTTAAAAATAAAAAGAATTTTTTTTTGTAAGTGAAGAACATAGGGATTTCAAGTATTTCTTATAAACACATTAAAACGTTAAAAATAATATATCTTTAAAGGTATTGGAAGGGCTCAAAAGTGTGTGTGTGTGTATGTGTGTATATATATATATATATATATATATATATATATATATATATGTGTGTGTGTGTACATGTGTTTATATGTTATGTATGTGTGCACATACATATTTACACATATAAACACATAAATACACATGTATACACAAAGTATATACACATACTGTATACAGACGTATACATACACACGTACACATTATAAGTGTGTGTGTGTATGTATATACACATACACACATTGGAGTTGTTTCCAGTCAAACACTTTTCCATATACCATATCCCTTTTTAACTCTTTTAAAACCTTTTTTAACGATAGTAACATTATAACAATGCACTATGTACTAACATAATGACCGTGGTAAGCCTAGTTTCCTCCAGAAGCTAAGATTGATTCCTCCAAATAAGGCAAAGGGTTGCTGGGGTCTGACTCTTGAAAAACAATTGCAGCAACTAGTGTTAAGATGTTTTAAAAATATTTAAATTTAGCTGATATCTTATACTATAGCAAGACAACAGAAATATCTTATAATTACAATTTCTTTATTTTTATCATTCCCTTAACAAAAATACTGATAATCAACAGTTTCAATAAAAAGTAACAAATGGAGCTTCTAAAGATATTTTTTCATTCTGCAGGATCTGATCTCCAAGGTCACAGGTTTGATTCCCAGCTAGTAACCCTGTGACCAAATATGTTGTACTACTGTTGCTATCCAAAATGTAATAGTGACAGATCAAACTAGGCATAAAGAGAAATTTTAATTACAATTATCACTAAAGGAAGGTTCAAATCTATTCAGCACTCCAAATCCAATTTGTCCAAAATATATTACTTTATTTCTAAAAAGATATATACTGTATTTCATAACAGGTCAACTAAAAACATAAAATTAAAGTCAAACAATTAATGATTTTATTATTACTATATTCTCACATTTACTACAATAACAGAATATGTATGATCTGCACACATTATGGCTCCCAGGCTCCCTAATTTATCTGCTATTGGAACACTTTTCTCACTAATTTTTTTACATGTAAAATCATCATGCTAAACATTTTATATTGTACTCTTGTACTCTTATTTAGTTAATAATTTTGATGTATCTTTAAAGTCTTTACTCCCACTGAGCCTTATATAAGAAATAACATCCATGGATTAGCAGAAATGTGTTATATAAATAGCTATTCAAAACTAATCACATTTCCCTATTTCATTCTTGTGACAGAAACATTAGATCCTTTGATCAATTAGAGTTAAAATATCCATATTATAAATAAGTCTGCCAGGTCCCTTTTTCAGTGCCAAATGAGTATAAAGAATGAGTATAAAGGCTATCAACCATGTTTTTAGAGTTGATGATGAGTATTTCATGCTTCAATCACAAATAAAGACATCTGATGATGCAGGTACAATTCCCCAAATCCAGAATTCCAAATTTCAAACTTACTCTGAAATCCAAACTTATTTCTGAAATCCCAACCAATTTTTTTTTCTCCTGCATTGGTGTATCCGGTCCACGGCTTCATCCTTACTTGTGGGATATTCTCAATCCGTACAGGAAGTGGCAAAGAGAGCACACAGCAGAGCTGTCCATATAGCTCCCCTCAGGCTCCGCCCCCCCAGTCATTCTCTTTGCCGCTCTAACTAGTAGCATCTCCACGGGGGTGGTAAAGAGTATGTGGTGTTTAGTTGTAGTTTTTTATTCTTCTATCAAGAGTTTGTTATTTTAAAATAGTGCCGGCTTGTACTATTTACTCTGCAGCAGAAAGTGATGAAGATTTCTGCCGAGAGGAATATGATTTTAGCACCAGTAACTATAATCCATTGCTGTTCCCACGCAGGACTGTTGAAACCAGAGAACTTCAGTTAGGGGGAACAGTTTGCAGGCTTAACTGCTTCAGGTATGATCAGTCATTTTTCTAACAAGACCTAGTAATGCTAGAAGACTGTCAGCAATCCCCTCTGGGATAGGTAAGCCATTTTCCTTAGACTCTGTATAAAATTATGGCTTATATTAAGGGCTCTATGCTGGTTGACACTATTGTGGGCTAAATCGATTGCTTTTTAGCATGTTTTCAATATAAATAAGGTGTTTTTTCAGACTTTAAAACACTTTTGGGGTTTTATTTTGCGCCTGGCACTTATTTGGACACCTATTCTAGTCAGAAAGACCCCTCCACTCTGGAATGAAGATAGAGGAGGCCTCATTTTCAGGCCTCAATTGCACAGTTGTTTTGCTTAGGCAGTTCATGCAGCTTCACGTGTGGAGTCCAGAGGCATCAGGAAAGACTCCAGAGAGGCTTATTTCCTACTAAAATAATCCCTAAGGAAGGTAAAGGCCACAGTGGAAGCTGTGGCATAGTTCTGTAGTGTTTTTAACAGGTTAATTGCTGTTATTAGCTCCGGTTTGGGCATTAAGGGGTTAATTGGTCTGAAAATTTGTGTGCAATCATTTCAAAGCATTAAGACACTGTGGTGAAAATTTCATTAAAATCGGATGTTTATTTGATGGTTTTTTGATGTTTTAGTAATAAAGTGTGCACTTTTATTATTTAAAGACACAGTAACGTTTTTGTTTTTGTAATTTTTATTGCATTGAAGATCTGTTTAAGTCTGTCAAACATGTCTGACCCTTCAGATAACCTATGTTCTGTATGTTCAAAGGCCAAGGTAGTTCCCCCATTAAATTTATGTGTGAAGTGTGCCATAGCGTCCAAACAGCTTAAGGACCGTACAATCACGCTTAAAGATATAGCCCAAGATGATTCTTTAGCTGAAGGTAGTGAGGATAGCTCACTATCCTCTCCTTCTGTGTCAACACCAGCTATGCCCACGCAAGCGATGCCCAGTACATCTAGCGCGCCAATTGCTATTACTATGCAACTGTTAGCAGCAGTAATGGATAATTCTCTTGCAGCATTTTTATCCAAACTGCCAGCTTTTCCTAGGAAGCGTGATTGCTCAGTTTTAAATACAGAAAATGAGCAAGCAGACGCAGAGGATAATTTATCTGTAGTGCCCTCACATCAATCTGACTTGGCGGTGAGGGAGGGCCTGTCTGAGGGAGAAATTTCTGACACAGGAAAAGTTTCTCAGCAGGCAGAGCCTGATACCATAGCATTTAAATTTAAGCTTGAACACCTCCGCGCTCTACTTAAGGAGGTCCTAGCTACTCTTGATGATTGTGACCCTTTGGTGGTCCCAGAAAAATTGTGTAAAATGGATAAATTCTTAGAGGTCCGAGTACACACTGATGCGTTTCCGATACCTAAGAGGGTGGCGGATATAGTGAATAAGGAGTGGGAGAAGCCAGGTGTCCCTTTTGTTCCCCCTCCTATATTTAAGAAAATGTTCCCCATTGTTGACCCCAGAATGGACGCGTGGCAGACGGTCCCTAAGGTAGAGGGGGCAGTTTCAACGCTAGCTAAGCGCACAACTATACCAATAGAAGACAGTTGCGCTTTCAAAGATCCTATGGATAAAAAATTAGAAGGTTTACTTAAGAAAATTTTTGTTCAACAAGGTTTTCTTCTTCAACCAATTTCTTGCATTATTCCTGTAACCACTGCAGCTGCTTTTTGGTTTGAGGAATTAGAAAACTCGCTCCAGAAGGAGACTTCTTATGATAAAGTCATGGATAGAATTCACGCCCTGAAGTTGGCTAATTCTTTCATTACAGATGCCGCTTTTCAGTTAGCTAAATTAGCGGTGAAAAATTCTGGTTTCGCAATAGTGGCGCGTAGGGTGCTTTGGCTAAAATCGTGGTCGGCGGATGTGTCGTCCAAAACAAAATTGCTTAGTATTCCTTTCAAGGGTAAGACCCTATTCGGGCCTGAGTTGAAAGAAATTATTTCAGATATCACTGGGGGAAAGGGCCATGCCCTTCCACAGGATAGACCTTTCAAAGCTAAAAATAAGTCTAATTTTCGTTCCTTTCGCAATTTCAGGAACGGACCGGCTTCTACCTCTACAGCGACTGGGCAAGAGGGTAACGCACCCCAGCCCAAACCAGCATGGAAACCATTGCAAGGCTGGAACAAGGGTAAACAGGCCAAAAAGCCTGCTGCTGCTACCAAGACAGCATGAAGGGGTAGCCCTGATCCGGGACCGGATCTAGTAGGGGGCAGACTTTCTCTCTTTGCTCAGGCCTGGGCAAGAGATGTTCCGGACCCCTGGGTACTAGAAATTGTCTCTCAGGGGTATCTTCTAGAATTCAAGGACCTTCCTCCAAGGGGAAGGTTCCACATGTCTCGCTTATCTTTAGACCAGATAAAGAGACAGGCATTCTTACATTGCGTAGAAGACCTTTTAAAAGCGGGAGTGATAAACCCAGTTCCAACAGCAGAACAAGGACTGGGATTTTACTCAAACCTGTTTGTAGTTCCCAAAAAGGAAGGAACTTTCAGGCCAATTCTGGATTTAAAGATCCTAAACAAATTCCTCAGAGTTCCATCATTCAAAATGGAAACCATTCGGACAATTTTACCAATGATCCAGGAGGGTCAATATATGACTACCATGGACTTAAAGGATGCGTACCTGCATATTCCTATCCACAAAGATCACCATCAGTTTCTGAGGTTCGCCTTTCCGGACAAGCATTACCAGTTCGTGGCTCATCCCTTCGGATTGGCCACTGCTCCCAGAATTTTCACAAAGGTACTAGGGTCCCTTCTAGCGGTGCTAAGGCCAAGGAGCATTGCAGTAGCACCTTACCTAGACGACATTTTAATACAGGCGTCGTCCTTTCACAAAGCAAGGACTCATACGGACATTGTTCTAGCCTTTCTAAGGTCTCACGGGTGGAAGGTGAACATAGAAAAAAGTTCTCTGTCCCCGTTCACAAGGGTTCCCTTCCTGGGAACAATAATAGACTCGGTAGAAATGAAAATCTTTCTGACAGAGGTCTCACTCCTCTGGTGGTTGCCTCAGGATCACCTGTCTCAGGGAATGAGTTTCCGAAGACCGGAGTGGATCATTGTCATGACCGACGCCAGCCTCTTAGGCTGGGGTGTGGTCTGGAAGTCCCTGAAGGCTCAGGGTCTATGGTCTCGGGAAGAATCTCTTCTCCCGATAAACATTTTGTAATTGAGAGCGATATTCAATGCGCTCCAGGCATGGCCTCAACTAGCGGAGGCCAAATTCATCAGATTTCAGTCGGACAACATGACGACTGTAGCGTACATCAATCATCAGGGGGGAACAAAGAGTTCCCTGGCAATGAGGGAGGTATCCAAGATCATCAAATGGGCAGAGGATCACTCCTGCCATCTATCAGCAATTCACATCCCAGGAGTGGACAACTGGGAAGCGGATTATCTGAGTCATCAGACTTTCCATCCGGGGGAGTGGGAACTCCACCCGGAGGTTTTTGCTCAGCTGACCCAGCTATGGGGCATTCCAGATCTGGATCTGATGGCGTCACGTCAGAACTTCAAAGTTACACGTTACGGGTCCAGGTCCAGGGATCCCAAGGTGACATTGGTAGATGCCTTAGTAGCGCCTTGGTTGTTCAATCTAGCTTATTCTTTCCACCGTTTCCCCTTCTCCCCCGCTAGTAGCCAGGATCAAACAGAGAATGCTTCGTAATTCTGATAGCTCCTGCGTGGCCACGCAGGAACTTGGTATGCAGACCTGGTGAGATATGTCATCGGTTCCACCATGGAAGCTGCCATTTGAGGCAGGACCTTCAATTCAAGGTCCATTCGAACATCCAAACCTAGTTTCTCTGCAACTGACTGCTTGGAGATTGAACGCTTGATTCTAGCTAAGCGTGGGTTTCGGAATCAGTTATAGATACTCTGATCCAGGCTAGAAAGCCTGTCCACCAGGAAAATTTACCATAAGATATGGGCGGAAATATCTTTGCTGGTGCGAATCCAAGGGTTACTCCATGGAGTAAGATTAGGATTCCAAGGATACTATCTTTTCTCCAAGAAGGATTGGAGAAAGGTCTGTCAGCTAATTCTTTAAAGGGTCAGATATCTGCTTCTGGTCTTTTTTGTTTACACAAGCGTCTGCAGCCATGCCAGAGTATTCAGTGCGTTTGTACAGGCTTTAGTCAGAATCAACCTGTCTACAGACCTGTGGCTCCTCCATGAGTCTAAATTTAGTTCTTCAGTTCTTCAAGGGGTTTCCGGTTGAACCTCTACATCCATAGATATTAAGTTACTATCTTGGAAAGTTTTGTTTTTAGTAGCTATTTCTTCTGCTAGAAGAGTTTCTGAATTGTCTGTTTGCAGTGTAATTCACCCTATCTGGTGTTTCATACAGGATAAGGTCGTTTTACGTACCAAAACCTGGTTTTCTTTCCAAAGAGTGGTTTCCAATAAGATATATCAACCAGGAAATAGTTGTTCCTTCTCTGTGTCCTAATCCAGTTTCTAACAAGGAACGTCTGTTACACAATCTTGATGTGGCTGAAAAGCATCAGTCCGTTGGCTTATGAGACTGCTGGAAGGCACCTCCTGAACGAATTACAGCTCACCTCTACTAGAAGCTGTGGCTTTCCACATGGGCTTTTCAAGAATGAGGCTTCTGTTGAACAGATTTGTAAGGCAGCGACTTGATCTTCACTGCATACGTTTGCCAAATTTTACAAATTCGATACTTTTGCTTCTTCGGAGGCTATTTTTGGGAGTAAAGGTTTTTGCAAGCAGGGTGCCTTCCGTTTAGGTTAACCTGACTTGTTCCCGTCCCTTCATCCGTGTCCTAAAGCTTTGGTATTGGTTCCCACAAGTAAGGATGAAGCCGTGGACCGGATACACCAATGTAGGGGAAAACAGAATTTATGTTTACCTGATAAATTTCTTTCTCCTACACGGTTATCCGGTCCCACGGCCCACCCTGGCATTTTGGTCAGGGGTTTAAATTTATTTTTTGTAAACTACAGTCAACCACTGCACCCTATGGTTCTCCTTTTTCTCCTAACCGTCGGTCCGAATGACTGGGGGGGGGGGCGGAGCCTGAGGGGAGGCTATATGGACATGCTCTGCTGTGTGCTCTCTTTGCCACTTCCTGTAGGGATTGAGAATATCCCACAAGTATGGATGAAGCCGTGGACGGATACACCGTAGGAGAAAGAAATTTATCAGGTAACATAAATTCTGTTTTTTTTTTTTTACATAACTATATTTTCTTCTTGTTAGTCACCATCTTCTCTGTTATGCCTTTTGGGTTTTGTGTTCTAAAAATGCAAATACAGGTGGCCCTCGGTTTACGCCGGTTCAAGTTGCGCCGTTCAGAATAACAACCTTTTTTTTCAGTCATGTGACTGCTATTGAAAAGCATTGCACTAATTAAAATAGCCAGTAGGTGGAGCTGTCCGCATTGTGTTGCAGGCAAAGTTATGCAAGCTTAGCAGACTTAAATGAATCTGTGTACACAGAACAGACCTTAGCTATTAAGCAATAAGATCTAGCAGCCACTTCCCTATTATCTTCCTGCCCAGCTGCTTGAGGTGAGGTAACTGCCTATTAATCACTCCAGATTGAAATGCATAGAATAGGTGCAGACCCAAATTATCTAACATGCTAGACAGATGCAGAGAACTGTTTGCAGAAAAATGCAAGTAAAAAAATGTTTTTGTTCATTAAGCTTAGGTTTGATGGATAAAGTCTGTTGTGTATTATTTAATTAGGTTTATAATGCTGTTTAGCATTTAAAGTCTTCATTTCAAAGCTTTAAAAATAATGTAATAGGTGTTACTTATGTCAAGTTTTGAGAGGGGCCTGGAACCTAACTCTCTCACTTCCCTTTGACTTACATTATAAACTGGGTTTCAATTTACAAACGGTTTCGATTTACAACCATTCCTACTGTGAACCTAACCCCAGTCGTAAACTGAGGACTACCTGTACTAGTCTAAATTATTTAAAAAAAACAAATATTACCTTTCTGAGTACAGCACTGTGCTATCTTTCTGAGGGTTCTATTGCCTGGTGGACATGATACGATGTAGCCTATCATGTCTGCCAGACATCGCATTTAACATTGCACAAGCAGTTTCTGGTAAACTGCTTTGTGCAATGCCGCCCGTTGCCCGATTGGCCGCTAGCAGGGGATGACAATCAGCCTGATTGTAAAGGGATAACGCGTATTGATGTCCGCCAGCCTCAGAGGCAGCGGACCAGTTAAGGAGCAGCCGTCCTTAAGGCTTGTGCGGAAACAGGGGCCCTTGATAAATCGGCCCCTTTGTCTCATCTCCTTTTCAAACTATCCTATTTTAAAATGCAAATATTAAAAAATCCAAACTATACTTAAATCCAAAACTTTTCCAGCTCCAAGGCAGTTTTGGATAAAGGGTTTTCTTCCAGTAACTCTAAATTAAAGGTCCAGCTATAACCTTCATTTTGTTTAGTGGGGACATTTTTGCTGAGGGGGTTATATGTGTCGGGGTTCACATATTATTTAGTCTTATGTCGTATGGTTGCTGCTGTGAGTGGTGTGGGCATGTGTAGTACTAAAATGTGCTCTGTGCTGGTGTGGCCAAAGATATTGTGAGTTGGCAAATTTTGCAAATGGGTACAGCGGGGTGGGGGCAGAGGGATATAAATGCACTGGGTTAAGCACAGATAAGCTACAGAAGCTAAATTTAACACCCTCTACTGCAAAATTACTATGGGTGGCTATTAGTCAATGATTTGTATTATTCATTGGGGTTAAATACAGCAGGGATTAATTGTGGTGTTGTAGAGGTAATATCAGTGTTTTAAAAGATACTAAACCAAAATCTAGCCCACAATGCCGTATAATAGAGTTTGAAAGTATTAGATGAGTATTTAAAGGTAACAAATGTACCTTTTTAGTATACATAGTATCAAAAAGTATTTATTTAGTTGATTTTCTAACAGGTATTTCTTTTTCGTGTAAAATTGGGATTGTGTTAGACTTTCCTGAAAGGGACAGTAAAGGTCTTTGCAAGTGTAATATAACAAGTTTATACTCATGCATAGTAATAACAGCCTTGCAATATACTTCATTATTATTTCCTCCTCCTGGAGTTTAAAAAATTCTATTTCTATACAAAATTGAAAGTGCACATGGCAAACTTAAAAAGCCTAATCTGGAATATACTATCCCTAATTGTCTTTATCAAAGGTTAATAAAATAAAGAACTGCAAAACAATGCAAAATACCTGGGTTAGCTGTGCCTACACCAGCCGGCAAATCTGGATTAGACAAGTGGTGGGTGGAATTTGGCTATTGAAAAACAATTACAGCAAACAAGGTGTTAAATGCATTAAATAAAAGTTCCCACTCACCTAATATGTTAATTTATTCCACGGCTGGAATAAAATATTGTAGAATTAAAAGGCATTTACTGTCCCCGTACAGTAAGATGCCAAACGGTAAATGTGTGTATAGGTATTGCAAATAGTTAAAAAGTAGTCTTGGAGAAATTAAAGTAGAAAAAAATAGATAATTTTGCAGATACAAGTCCCTTCCTTGTATATAACCACTTATATAGAAGTACTATATATTTCATCATAGGGATAAATTTAAAATGAATTAAAATGCAGATTTAATGACTCCTCTCTCTTTAATAAGATTGGTTTACTTGGAGTTACTTTTTAACATTTTTTTACTTTGCCTGTATAGAACACCAACTGATATTGCTAATCCTGTTTGTTTACACATACCACAAATTCAGAAATTCATTTAATGATTACACAAGGCTTCATTCAGCAGGGAATTTATTAGGATCTAAGTTAATCAGCTATGTCTTAGATTAATTAGCTAAATTCCAGTTTCCTCAATCCTTTAATCTGCTGGAACAATGATGGGTTGTTTAAAAGGCTAATTACCTAGTTCATTTTAAGTATACTGTAAATTAATACTCCATGGTTATGTAATACACATGATGTGGCAGATAAATATATTACATTGTTTACTCTTTTGCTTTACATTAAATAAAAAATCATTTTTAGTTTTCTATGTGATGTCATGAAGTTTATATCCTCATTACTTGCCTTATTGTAGCCAATTCACAAGTTAATAAGACCATTTTGTTTAGTTTAACAAAATGTAAAAAACAATGTTCATATGCACACATTTAAAAATTATGAACTGGTGCACAAATTAAATATGATCTTAACGTTCAGTATGATTGCGGTGAAGTCTTGGGCTCGATTTATCAAACTTTGTTCAAGATCGCCGTTCCGTTCTCCGTCAAGTACTCTGCATATCGCCATCCGATAGGCGCACATGTGCGCCATTATTTATCATAAAAGGGGGCGTCCGTATTTCTACGTTACTTTCCAAAGGCGAGGATTGGCGTGATATTGATAAATCTCGCCGTTATTCATATATTTTGCGCCATATTTATATTAAAAATGTGTTAAATTAAAGTGCATATGAGAAATAAATGTGAAATCTCATTGATTACTTTTTTAATTTGTATTGTTCAGGTTATCAATGTTACAAATTCAATGTGTGCTTTTCAATAAACCACAAAAATTATTTATATTTCCATAATCGCTAACAATGTTTTAAAAATTTGAATACAATAATTGTGATCATATTATCACATTCTCTCACATATAAATCTTTGATAGGGGATAGAAGTTAAATGGTAAGATTAAAATTTAATGTTGAAAATAACACAGCATTTTTTGATATCTACTTTATTATTTGTTGTATCAATGTTAAATTATTTAAGAAAGCACATCAAGATCTCATTCCAAATTGTATTACAAATTAAATCTTTGTATTAACTTTTGAACTACTTATCTAAACATGAGTTTATGTATTTCAAAGATATAACCCTACCCTTTGATCTAACCCAACTCTTATATTTATTCCACCTCCCCCCTCAGCATTAATATAGGTTTTTTTAGATTAAATAAACACACACACCTTTAAATTGTAAAATATATGGATTTATTGAAAACCAAAATAAATGTTATTTTCATATCATAATAATTTTTTTTATTTAGAAAATGAAAAGAAATAATGTTTTGCTTTATTGTTCCTAATTAAAACGATTGATAGTTTTTCTCTTAAGTTTTGCACTTTTATGTATGTCCTCATCAAATTATTTTCAATTCTTCCAGCAGGGTATCCAAAATTTCTTTTTTGTTGATAGTTATTTCTTGATCTTCAGGCACTATACCAATGAGAAATAGAAAAATAGTTATGTCATTAATTGAATACATTTCAGTTCAGTATTACAAGATAAATACTGTTTTAATCTAGATGTTAAACAAGAAACACAGACAAAAGACTAATATCTAGTTTGAAGGTTTTATCTACACCTCTGTTGTTATTTTAAAAGGCATGTCATCTTGATAATACTGTGTACACGCACATGCATCTTTTGTTCCACACAATAGTGAAAGCTAAAGATTGGTATGATACAAAAGAACTCAACTCCAATCATAAAATTCCGTTACATTGGATGAATTAGATTGCAGTTCTTCTTCATGTTCAAGGTTCTGTCCTTCATCTTGAATAGCTGAAAGACAACAAAATAATTATAACAGGAATACTATGTAATAGGAACAATGCTGATTGAAATCCATATCTCTTTTCAATAATTATTCACTAAAACAAAAGTTCTATTTTAGTATAAATAATGACATATAAGGAGTGACTGAATAGACATATGAACCTACATATATTATTGTCTGTTGTTGCTCGCTATTTGGGTGAATCTTGATTCATATTATTATTTTCCTCTTCAACAATTATATCTTCAATGGGCATGTCTATAATTAATATGATTATAGTCATTAAATAGAATAATTTTATTTATTTGTAAGAGATATGTGAATTAAAATCTACCTTCATTTCAGATTCATCATCAATGATGGGCATTGGCCTTCTGCGACGTTGTCGCCCTTCTTTTTTTTTTTTCCCTTTTTGTAAAAATTTTTGAACATATAAATGTTAATATCAATGGATGAGTTATCTTAATAATTAAACATTTTAGAGTACTATATTCATACCTGTTGTAATTATAGCCTCAGACTCCAGAAAAACAGTCGGTAGGTGGATCACAATCAGCTTCTGGACTGGATGGATTCCATTTTATTGGGCGCAGATAACGGGGCCTTTTCTATTTTGACTGTAAAAAATTGAAATACAATTGTATTTATATTGGTAATCGATTTTACAGCAGCAACATCAGACTGAAACAATTACATTGTTAATACAGGTTTCACAAACCGCAATAAAGCTGAAATGGATACTTAATTTGCAATTATATTTTTGTACAAAGTTCAAGATTATGTAAACAAGTAACAACTAATGACAGATTACAATAGAGTTACAAAATTGATACACAACTATTAACATAAATACTTACATTTCATAACATAGCTTCTTATTAGGGGTCCTTAATTAGATTGTCTCCGGGATTAGATCATTATAAACGCTTCAGGCACTGTTTTCTAGTCCTATTAATGGCCAGACAGACGTCTGACCCGTCGCACCATCTCTGATAAAATTGGGATTTTCTTTATCCTGTTCCAATGTGAATATCCCCTTCCTTTTTTTTCGGAAAATACTTTCCATTGTATAGGTGTGATTATCAGTATTCACCAATGAAAACTTCTTGGAGCGATTCATCTTCAAATGTATGTATGGTAGCTCTCTAACCATAAAACTCCACCCAATAACGGAACTAATAGGTTATTGTAATTGCGCATTAAAATATATCCCATTTTAAAAATGATTTATGTTTAAAAAGAATAAGTAATCGAGTAGAAACTTATTTATTGATCAATATTAAAGAAAAAAATATTAAACTAGTTACATCTTTTTGTATAAATATAGAGTTACATGTAAGTTGTTACAAAGTGCGCAATAACGTGCACTATATTTCTACAGTCGATACAAGATAACTGGCAATTGTTACAATGCGCAATAACTGTGACGATATTTCTACAGTCGATACATTTTTTTTCCTAGGGTTAAATTTATTTTTAGGGCTTATGTTCGTTGTTACCCCAATTGATACATACAAATAGTTTCGAGATTTTAAAAAAAGAATGTATATAAAAATAAAGACACATCAATTTGAAAAAAATACACATTTGACCAATAGGAAATAAGTAAATTCTAATGTGCAATCAAATTACAGTTACTAATTTATTTAAATTATTCAGTAATCTATTCATATAACGCCCATTTCTGTAACGTTCTGGAACAAAAGTTGTTAGTGATAATTGTTCATTACTTTATTCTGACTTCGACGAAGACACTAGTTCTTAGTATGCGCCATTTTTTTATCTAAAATTTGCATGGCTACTGGACTAGCTGGAAAGGACGAAAAGTGGCCGAAGTGTGATGTTTAGTCATCGACAGAACTGTATTCTAGTTAAGTTGTCATCGAACATTACGATGTTATTATCAGAGTATCAAGCAAAATCCTGTCAACCCCTCAAAGAAAAAAGGCTATTTGGGAACAAATTAGGTCGTGCTGTGTCAGCAGAGGGTAGTTTTCCGAAAGACGTCAGGGCCTGTCGGAAGCGGGTGAATGATATTCGTAAGAATATTAAAAGAAAAGTATGTAAGGAAAAGCAGTTATCAAAAGGAACTGGTGGAGGCCCCGCATATAGGGCTGAACTGCTCGACTATGAACAGATGCTGTATGCCAGGATGGGGGATGCTGTCGTGGTGGGACTTGATGTACCATCAGATACCATGGATTTTCGAAGGTAAATATCTAATTGATTGCTATTAAACGAATAGTATAAGTATATTCTTAACTTTATATTTCATGATTCAGACAGAGCATACCCTGGTAATAATTTTTTTTATATTAATATTTTATATTTTTTGAGATTTAATATGTATTTAACAAAGTTTGCTTGTAAGCTTGGAAGCAGGACCATTTTTGGATGAGGACCTGGATACCGCTTGTTAATTGGATGGCTACATTTAAAAAGAAACCAATCCCTCAAGCGCTAAACAGGTGTCAGCACCCAAAAATGGCCACGCTTCTAAACTTAGATTTTTGTTTGGGAAATGAAAGATAATCCAAAAAGAAGAAAATATAAAAATTATAATAGTATTGAATTATAAAAAATTTTGGGAAATTCCATGCTCTATCAGATAATGAAAGAATAATTACACTATACTATTTCATTTAACATGTATTTTGTATATTCAGTTTTTCAATTTTAATTTTAATTAATTTTTTAATTTGTTTATATGTACTATAGAAGAACATGAACAGGCATTGAAAATGAAATAGAAAATGCCCAGGTGGACCTACCATGCCGAGGTCTGAGTTTGACTATTGTGAACAACCCACAACATCTTCATGTGGGTATACCATGCAGGGAAGAAACTACCAGTAAGTAAAAGTATATTACAAAAATGTTAATATCATTTGTATTAATGAAAAGAATGACAATGAAATGTAATTAATATGTATTAATAACGTTTCTTACTTTTCTCCTGAAAATTCTGTTTATGTAAAGATATTTAATTTAAAAACATATATAGTGAAATATCAATGTATTTATTGTTACAGGTTGTCAGGGGATTACTTACAAACAATGCAGGATTCGTCAATTACATTATTTGATGGTAATTATTGACCTTTTTTTTTTTTTTTTTAATTAATTTATTAATTTTTTTAATTAATTATTTTTTACATTCATAGATGAAATAGAAATCACATTACAACCACTTGTGACTGACACAGTTTGTCAGGAGGATGATGATGATGAGACACAAATAGAGGGACAAACATCAACACAACTTGAAACACCACATGTAGAGGAATCAGAATGTGAGGAAGAGATTGAGGATGCAGAACAATGCCAAATAGATGAACCGGAGAGACCAAATGAGGTTGAAAGATTAACAGATATGGCATTGTCTTTCAGAAATGAACAAAATGAATTTTTTAAACAAATGATAGAATTAGAAAAACAGAGAAATAATATACTTCAAGAACAATTAACAGTGCAAAAGGAGTATTATCAGAAAAAGTTAGAGTTCTTGAATAGACGACATCCTGATTTATAATTCTATTCTTCATATATACCTTCAAGTTATGGGTTCTAAAATATTTAACGCACTTATAACCTTTGTTAATGTTTATTAGAGTTCACTGTTTTGATGTTAATTTTTGGTGTTTAATAAAGTTTTTTATATTATTAAATAAAAATTTTTAATTCAAAGTAAATAACGAAACTTTTTTTTTTTACAAGTATTCATTTTTTTATTCAAAAAGAGAAAAAGATATATTTAACTCTATTTTATATATATATATATATATATATTATATATATATATATATATATATATATAGTATATATATATATATGTATAAATAACACAACACAACTTTGGTTATTAACTATATAAATTCTATTTTAAAAAAATATATATATATGTATTTCTATATATATATATATATATATATATATATATATATATATAGATAGATATATATAGATTATATATAGATATATATAGATGTATAAATAACACAACACAACTTTGGTATCAAACTATGTAATTTCTCTTATATAAAAATAAAATTATATATATATATATATATATATATATATATATATATACAATTCTATCAATTTAATTATTAAATTAAACCAAGGTATTTGAATCCAATCAGAAAATTTCCTGAAAAAAAGAAAAAAGGTGTAATTAATAATATAGAACAAACAATATTAAACATGTTAATACAATTTTATTAAGTAGACTTACATCTAAAAAATCGTTCAATAATTTCAAGACGATTTTCCACTCCAGCTCTTGTGGTATGTCTTGTGACAATTTCCTGAGGAACATAAACATCTTCTGGCACATCCTCCAGACACACCTCATCTATATTTAGTTGGGAAATAGCTATATTATGCATTATGCATGACACCAGAATTATGTCATTACATTTCTCTGGGGAATATTGTAGATCACCACCAGAATGGTCCAACACCCGAAATCTCATTTTCAGTACCCCGAAAGTACACTCAATAGCACTCCTTGTCGACCTGTGAGATTCGTTGAACTTGATTTCTGATCGTGTATGAGGTATTGGTACAGGTGTCAAGAGCCAAGGCCTACGGGGGTACCCGCTGTCACCTTCAAAAATATAATACAATTACAAATTAGCGACATGTAACAACAGGCTTATGAGGTTAAATTATGACATTTTATAAATAAATATAAAAATTTTATTATTCACCTAATAGCCAACCGTGTGGCATCTCTCCACGTTCAAATGCTGCAAATAAAGCAGACTGCTTTAATATGTGATAATCGTGGCATGACCCTGGAAAACCTGATCTTTCTGCCCAAAACCGAAGGTTAGAGTCACATACTGCTTGAACATTGAGAGAGTGGAAGTGTTTACGATTTCGATATTGCTCCTCCCTTAAAGCTGGTGGTCGAATTGCAATATGTGTGCAATCAATTGCACCTAGGACATTTGGAATGCCGGCAACTTGATAAAAACCAGATTTTACTTGGTGCCATTCATGTACATTCCTTGGCACATATATAAATTTATTTAGATGCTTCAAAATCGCTTTTAAGGCAGTCCTCAAATGTCTACAAAAAGAAGACTGACTCATGCCAACCACTGCACTTCTGGACACAGCCTGAAAAGAGCCCGTGGCTAGGAAATGCAAAACGTGCCAATAACTTGAGCATTCCAGGTATTGCCCTTGTTCTTCTAGTCTGTGGCTCTAGATCATTCTGTATTAGAACATATAGATTTTGTATGCTCTCCCTGTTTAGGCGAAATCTTTTTTTTATCTGATAATCAGATAATGCCTGTAGTCCACAACGAGGTAGAAAAACTCGTGGAACTCTTTGCCGTCTACGTATTGGCAAAATCTGTTCATTTCGTCGATTTTCATGGCCCCTTGCTAAAGAAATTGCAGACAAAATCAGGAAATAATCCATCTTCTTGCGCTGAAAATATGGAGTAAATTAGATGTTCTCCTATCTCTTCATGGAGAACATTAGTAGTCGTATTAGGAGGAGAACTTTAGGCTCTCCAATGACGCAAAATAATGATAAATATCTATTTTGGAGAGAAATAGGTCGTATTCTTGAATATACACCCTGAAAAGGGCGTTTTAAAGCTTTATTTTGCGCAAATGTGCGCCTAGGCGAGGGACATCGAAGGGCGATAATTTTGCAGTCGTATTTGCACATTTTTCGGAGTATTTCTTATTGATAAATAGGAGATATATTACGACGGCGTGAATTAAGGCGCAAATTAAGGAGAATATGTTTGATAAATCGAGCCCTTGGACATTCAAATATGTTAATTATAAAGAGACTTTTAAAATCCTTAAGACAACTCACTTGAAAATCCTTGTGATAACCTATTTCATAAAGTTTTTGTTGTTGTTATTTCTTTCTGTATTCATCTATTTGGAAGAAAAAAAAAATACAAAATAAAACAAACAAATGGGTGTTTTTCTAATTGATTCAGTGGTATCACTTACTGAATCAAGTAGCTTTGAATTTGATTAAAAAAAAAAAATTCAATCCGTTTTGAGTATTTCTTGCAATTTTTTTAAAAGGATTAGAATCCAGGACAATATCTCTAGTTTAATGATGTCGATTGATTCATTTTCACTTTATAAGAGTATTTAAAAAATATATTTTTCTATGCAATTTTCCGTACTTAGTTGCATTTTTTCAATGTTATGTTTTTATTAATATTTTTCAATAATACAGCAATAAAACAGCACTAAAGTACAGACACACAATATTGGTTAACCATCAGTTGCTCTATGACAAGAATATGAATACCTGATGAAGGTATATAGGTAAATATCTAGACAATTAAAACAAAATACAAGGGAGTAGCCCAAAATTCTGTCAGTCATCTATAAACACACAGAAGATGAGTTCCAACTATTCCAAATCAATAAAATATGGATTAGGAACAAAGATTAAAAGTACAAAAGTGAAACCTGTTTCATCTTAGCCTTGGCTTTGTCCCGGGGAACGTAGTATAGGAGAAACCATTTTGGCAAAACACTGGTGTGAGCAAACAGAACAGAGTCATGGTCAGTTTGAATATGAGAAGGTCTGAAGACAACTTATAGGGGTGGCATGAACACAAGATAAAACACTTTAGGATTTTCCAACCAGAAAATTATCACCTTCTCCTCAATCAGTAATGAACTTTTGGAGGTAAAGCAGATTAGTAATCGAGGAGAAGGGACTAATCTTTATTCTTGCTAATGCAAATAATTACTAGATTAGTTTATTGTTAGTATGTGCAATAACAAGCCATTTTTCAGAGGTGTTAACTGTAATAAAGTAGGGGCATCATTCATAAACCTCGTAGACTTTATGGTATCTACTGCTATCTTCTCTCATGGCAATTTTTAGATCTTGGCGATTATCTGAATTGTGAGTTATTACACATACTAACAAAAGAACTAATCGAGTAATTATTTGCATTAGCAAAAATTATGTTTGCCATTATAGTTTTTGTGTATCGCCATGCTCCCGATTAATCTAATCTATTTGCTTCACTTCAAGATTTCACTTCACCCTTTTAGTAACTTTCTGCTATTTATTTAGATGGATAACCTTACATTGAAATCTATTATTAGTAATAAATAAAACACATCTCTTACAAAGATGTTATGAGTCTAGTTTTATTTGCCTAAAATATTTCATATGGGCTTCACCATAAAGCATACACTGTATTGTTATATTTGTGTTCTCTTTCTTACATTTTTTTTCTTTCTTTTATTTAATAACTGAAATGTTAACTAGTAGTGTTCTTGATTATCAAGCTGTTTGATTTTGACTTTATTATTTTTGAAAATCAATAAAAAAAAAAGGAAAACGTTTTAAATGCCAGGGAGATCAAAACTGCATGAATTGTTGCCTTGGACATTATAACTACAGATCAGGTTTATATCTCTAAAAACGGCATTAGATACATGTTTAGTAAAAAATAACATACAGGTATTGTGCTCAAGCGAACGCGTTTGCTTTCAACTCGAAATACCAGCAGTGAGCCAGATATATCCTTATATGTATATATCCTTAACCAGCCCCTGCTCTGTATTACACACTCTAACCAAACTTTAACTAAAAAAAAAACAGCAATGTCACTGATCAGTGAATGTGCACTGCTTTTATCACAGGGTGTGAGAATTACCTAAGCTCTAAGATGGCAGCTTTAAAAAGATTTGAAGAGAGCTGGTGAGTAGTAACCCTGTTATTGGAGTTGTCCACCGCAGTTTAATGTCCCTTTTATTTTATGTGCATGGAGTGCATAAGATGATTATGCTGTAAGACCATATGATGTGATGACATGAAGGGGTCAATTTATTATTGGCCGATTTGGGCCAATTCATCCTGTTTCTGCGCGAGCCTTTAGACTCGCCGGAAACAGGAGTTAAGAAGCAGCGGTCTATAGACCGCTGCCACTTAACTCATACGCCACCTCTGAGGCTGTGTACAGCAATCCCCTCGATCCTATACGATTGAACTGATTGATACCCCCCTGCTGGTGGCCGATTGGCAGCAAATCTGCAGGGGGTGGTATTGCACAAGCAGTTCACTAGAACTGCTTGTGCAATGCTGAATACGGATAGCGTATGCTGTCCACATTCAGCGATGTCTGGCGAACATGATCCGCTACAGCGTATTATGTCTGCCAGACTTTAATAAATTGACTCAGAAATTTCATTTTTTAGAGAACTCACAAACAAATATTAGAAAGTAGCTCTGGTAGTTATTGGTATCAATATCAAAGCAATCACTTTAAACTCTGAATCCATTTAGAAAAAAAAAATCAGTTACATTATGATATTTCATGATTTAGACAGAGCTTACGATAAAAAAAAATCCAATTTACTTTATTATCCTTTGCTAAAATGTTTCATGAGATTATATTCAGGTTTAGGAGTGTGTGTGTCTTGGACACTATGGGGTAAATTTATTAGGCAGCGAATGCTGCTTTCTTCCGCCATCGTTTCAGGCTCGCCGATACAGATACGATAGGGATGATTGACACCCCCTGCTAGCGGCCAATTGTCCGTAAGTGAGCAGGGGGTGGCATTGCACAAGCATTTCACAAGAAATGCTTGTGCAATGTTAAATGTCGACAGCGTATGCTGTCGGCATTCAGCGATGTCGGGTGGATATGATCCATCCGACTGTTAATAAATCGGCCCCATTATGTCAACTGTGTTTGAAACAATGGTTGTAACAATATAAGGTTTGTCCCTATAATACAGTGGATATAAAAAGTCTCCACACCCTTATGAAATTGCAGGTTTTTGAAATGTAAAGGGCCAGATTATGAGTGGAGCATTGTTTTGCGCAAGTGATATCAGGTTTATTGCAGGTATTTGCACACGTCAGAAGGAGCACTGATTTACAAGTTGAAAGTAAAAGCGAATGCGTAAGCACAATTGTGATTTACACTAGAATGATTACCGTGACCTCAGAGCTCTGGTTAACGGTTACGCGAGACAAAAAACGTGTCACTAAGAACATTTAAAAAAACACATTTAAAATTACAGTTAAACTCATAAAACACTATCTGATAAAACATTATTAAAATAAAATATTGCACAAAAAAGTTATAAGGACTCAAAGATATGAGGTCTCAGGTGTAAAGGGCTTTAACATAGAGATACATATAAACATGTCTAAATATGTATACAGTATGTATGTATGTACGTACAGTATACGTGTGTGTGTATGTATGTATATATATATATGCATGTATTTACAGACATATATACACAAATAAATACAAATGTATACATATGTGTGTATAGAAGGAGGCGCAGGTTCACCAAAGGTTTCAATCGATTCACTGGGGTGTGTTCCACAGCTTCTTCAAAGTGAAAAGATATATGGCACTGAAATATTGTATCTATACACCGTAATACAAAGTGTAGATACTCACAGTATAGATTGAGATAAACAGCTCCTCATGTGCTCGAAGAAAAGTTTCACCAGCTTTTTCATATAAAGAAGCTTTATTTTTCCCAACGTGTTTCAACGGTCAGTACCGTCTTTTTCAAAAAGCATTCACAAATAATTTGCTTTACAAACATAGCATGCTATATATATATATGTATATTTATAAAAATATGTATTTATGAATGAATAGAACATAATCTGCTATGTGAAGAACATTGGAAAGTGAAACATGTTGGGTTAGCGCACTTGAGAAACAGTTTTTTCCCCATTTTTCAAGCTCCATTGACTTCTATGGGGGAATACGTATATGTGGCTGCAATATTCTAGCTGGCTTTTTGCGCCCATCGGGTTAAAAAGCTTACTTCTAGCTCAGTTAACATACCGCTTCACTTGTAATGTAGCCCAAAGACAGAAATAGCAACAATGTAAATGTCAGACTTCTTCATCTGTCATGTGATCTTCCAACAAATAAAAATCCAGAGAAAAACAAATAGATAAAAAAACCAAGAATGCAAAACCTTTCATAATGAGGCCCAAGCTGAGTTCACAGTTACCCAATCCCATTCTAAATCATACCTGTAGGTAAATAGCTTACAGCTGCCATCAGCGAAAGTGATTCTGATTAAACCCAGGTTAAAGTCAGGTGGTTGCTAGATTTGCTTGGATGTTTGCTGTTGCATCCTACTGGGAGAGCCATGGTCCGCAGAGTTGCCAAATAAAACTTTGATAATTGTTGTACCAATCAGGAGAGGGATATAAAACAATATCAAAGGCATTGGATGTACCATAGAGCACTGTCAAAACTATCATCAATAAGTGGTGAAAATGTGGCACCACAGACACATTGCAAAGGTGAGGACGAAATAGGGTGGTAAGACAGAAACCCTTTCTTACAAAAAGGAACATCCAAGTCTGACTAAATTACATCAAAAAATTAATTCAGTCACACCAAACCATGTGGAAAGATGGTCTGAAAGGTTGAACTTTTTGGCCTAAATTGCAAAAGATATGTTTGGCGCGAATAAAGCTCATTGTCCAAGGAACACCGTACTTACTTTGAAGAATGGTGGTGGTAGAATCATGCTTTGGGGCTGCTTCTCTTCAGCTGGGTCAGGGTTTTTTGTCAAGAGAGGAGGGTTAATGAATAGCTCCAAATATCAAAATAATTTGGCACAAAACCCGCTGTCCTCTGTCATAGAGCTAAAGACGAAGAGAAATTTCACATTCGAAGATGACATTGACCCATCACACAAACTCAAGTCAACAAGGTATTGATTCAGAGAAGGAAAATCAAAGTCTGGGAATGGCCCAGACCATAATCTCATTGAAAACCTGCGGAATAACCTAAAGAGAGCTGTACACAGGAGATACCCACTCAATTTGAAGGAACTTAAACTTTTTTACAATTAAGAGTGGAAATAAATGGTAAAGTCTAGTGGCTAGATTACAAGTGGTGTGCTAACGTTAGAGCATGATATAGGAATATTGCGTGTGAATTAGAAGTTGAAAGTAAACGAGAGAGAATATCGGGAGCGGCAGATTAGGGGTTAATAAATTCAATTTAGTGTTTGCGATGCGGGAGGGCCTCGGTTTAGGGGTTAATAGGTAGTTTATGGGTGTTTAGTGTACTTTGTAGCAGTTTAGTTATGAGTTTTATGTTACAGCTTTGTAGTCTCTCTCTCTCTCTCTTTTCTCTCTCTCTCTCTTTTTTCTCTCTCTCTCTCTCTTTTTTTTTCTCTCTCTCTCTCTTTTCTCTCTCTCTCTCTCTCTCTCTCTATTCTCTCCTCTCTCTCTTCTCTCTCTCCTCTCATATAAGTTATGCGCTTCGAGATTTATGCTTTTGGTCTAACGTGGGGTTAGCGCACATGAAGAATTAGTTATCTTAAAAACACATACAAGTCAAAATTATCTTGTGTGATTAAGAAATAGCACTTTCCAATTTACTTCCATAATCATATTTTGCACAGTGGTTTTATAAACACACTTCTGGGGAACAAGATCCTACTGAGCATGTGCACAATCTCAGAGTATACGTATACTAGTCTGTGATTGGCTGATGTCTGTCACAGAATACAGGGGGCCAGACTATGGGAGAAAAAAATAAATGTGTCAGAAACAAATCTACTGCTTATTTGAAATTCAGAGTAGGTGTTATTGAAATATAACATATTGAAAAAATATTATTAATAATTAATTATTATAAATACTGTAAAATAGATATATATTCTATGGAATATTTAGAATGTTTTGGTACATCTATAATATTTTTAAATAATTATTATTAGTTTTGTTTAATATTTTAATAATGTGCCTTAAAGGGCCATAATACCCAAATGTTTAAACACTTGAAAGTGAAATATCACCTGAACATCTCTATGTAAAAAAGAAAGATATTTTACCTCAAAAGTTTCTCAGTAGCCACATCCCATTGTAAAGGACTTCTAAGCAGCAAATCAGTATGTCTGTTCTGGGACAGCAGAAGGAGCGAGCTTACGTGCACTCTCATCTTATTTCTCTATTCAGCTTAAGGAAGTTTACAATGAAATCTCATAAGAGTTAAGTCAAATCTCATGAGATCACAGTAAAAGAGTTCATGACTTCAGCACTGTTGATGCTAATTGGCTGCTGTTCATTTCTTCTTCTTTTTTTCTTTTTTTTTTACCTGCAACTGAGCAGCAGTTGAGTATAACTTTTTACATAGAACTTACTCTGCTGAGCTGAGGAAATTGTGAAGTAAAATATCTTCCTTTTTTACATAGAGATGCTCAGGTGATATTTTCCTGTCAGCTTTTTACAGTTATACTGCATCAGTTTCAAGTGATTTAGCATATGAGTATTATGTCCCTTTAAGATAACTAACTCTTCATGTGCGCAAACCCGACACTGCGTTAGACATAAAGGAAAGATTACAAGTGTAACGCAAGATATCGCTTCCACTGGGCAAATGTGCGCTGGTATTACAAGTTAGCCGCAATGCGAACGCGACCTTGCGTTTGCATTGCTGGGAAGCATTCCTCTCGCTTCTATAGGCTCCAACTAGCACAGCAAAGAGGGTAAGTTGCGCAGCGATGGGCAGCAAGTATATATGTATATGAATATGTACATATACAGGTGGCCCTCATTTTACAACGGTTCAATTTACACCGTTTCAGAATAACAACCTTTTTTTCCAGTCATGTGACTGCTATTGAAAAGCATTGAGAAGCAGTGCATTTATTAAAATAGCAAGAAGGTGGAGCTGTCCGCTTGTGTTGCAGCAAAACCAAGCAAGCTGAAATTAATCAGTTTAACCAGACCTGAGCTATCGAGCAGATTTCAAAGGAACAAGGTCTTCCTGTCTATAACTCAGTCCAGATTGGAATGCATAGAAAGAACGTTTGCAGAAAAATGCAAGTGAAGTCTGTGTTGATTATTTTATTAGGTTTATAATGCTGTTTAGCAAATGTTTTTGTTCATTTAACTTAGTTTTTAATTATATATTCTGTGTTGTGTGGTTATTTTATTAGGTTTATAATGCTGTCTAGCATTTAAAGTCTTCATTTCAAAGCTTTTAAAATAATGTATTAGGTGTTACTTATAACAATTTTGAGAGGGGCCTGGAACCTATCTCCCTCACTTCCCACTGGCTTACATTATAAACTGGGTTTCAATTTACAACCATTCCTTCTGGAACCTAACCCCGGCATAAACTGAGGGCTACCTGTATATTTATGTGTTAATATGTGTATTAAAAAAGAGAAGGGGAAAGTAAGTAAATAGCATTCATACCTTGACCAAGGGAAATGTGAGTATTGAAAAGAATTATTTTAATCTGACATGTTGGTGTTATATCTTTCACTTGGATGTCATAAATTGCACTGAGTCATTACAACTGGATAAACAAAAACTGTGTCTGTCTTTATTTCAGGCTGCAAAGCAACACAATGTGATTATTTTCAAGGGGGGGGGGGTGATTCTTTTCAATACCCACTGTAAAACACTAACTTTATTAACCGGATACATCGGCTTCAGGTGCCAGGGGTGAAGCAGCTGAAGCCGACGTATCCGGTTATCGGTAATACACATATTTTTTAGGGTTTTTGGTTGTGGTGTATGTGTTCAGGGTGGTTCCCTGTTTTATAATATAAATTTATGAATGTTTTAACTTACATTACACTTGGTCATGGAATGAGTGCTATTTAGCCCCTTACTTTACCCTTCTTTTTATATACAGATATATATATATATATAAATAAATATAAATACATGTATTTTAAATAAGAATAACATTGTCCTGAATGGGAAGAACACTGGAATGTGAAATATTAATAACTGTTAGATTAGCATGAGAGCAATAAGTGTTTGTTCTTTGCTCTCCATTAACGGGACATAAAAACCCCAATTTTTCTTTTATGATTCTTATTTTATGTTGAAAAGTAGGAAGTCAAAATTAAACTTTCATGATTCAGATAGGGAATGCAATTTTAAACAACAACAACTTTCCAATTCACTTTTATCATCAAATTTGCTTTGTTCTCTTCGTTGAAAGCTAAACCCAGGTAGGCTCATATGCTAATTTCTAAGCCCTTAAGGCCACCCCTTATTTCAATACTTTTGGCAGTTTTTCAGCTAAAGGGTGTTAATTCATGTGTGTCATACAGATAACATTGTGACTACGCCCATGGAGTTACAAATGAGAGGGCACTGATTGGCTAAAATGCCAGTCTGTCAAAAGAACTGAAATAAGGGGGCAGTCTGCAAAGTTGTAGATACAAGGTAATCACAGAGGTAAAAAGTATATTAATATAACAGTGTTGGTTATGCAAATCTGGGGAATGGGTAATAAAGGGATTATCTATCTTTTAAAACAATAAACATTCTGGTGTAGACTGTCCCTTTAAGATTAGGAGTGTGCACGTGTCAGCAGCACTATATATATGGCAGCAGTTTTGCAACATGTTATACATTAGCAAGACCACTAGATGGCAACACTATTTCCTGTCATGTAGTGCGCTAGACATGTGCACAATACCTATCTAGATATCGCTTCAATAAAGAATAATGAAGGAAATTTAATAATAGACGTAAACTGGAAACATTTTTAAAATTGTATTCTCTAACTGAATCATGAAAGAAAAAAAAATGGATTTTGTGTTCCTCTAAAGTTTATGGGGAGGAAAGAAAATTAGCGCGGTTGCAATTTCCGAAGTCCTGAAGTTAACGTGTGCCAAATTTTACTCGCACAAAAGTTGTAATTTTACCTTGTAATACACGCGCTAACCCTCGCACACAAAAAGGTTACTTCTAACGATGTTTACACTCTAAATAGCGTGCCACTTGTAATCTAGACCTAGATGTTCAAAGTTAATAGAAACTTTTTTCCCCCAAAGATTTGCTGCCGTAATAAATGCAATAGGAGCTTCCAGACTTGGTTTTGTAGGTTTATTAAAATGTTCTTAATAATTAACTATTTGTTTTTTTTCCCCTCTTGATTTTTGTTTGTTGGAAGATCACATTACAGATGGAAAAAGTCTGACATTTACATTGTTGTTATTTCTGTCTTTACGTTTTAAAACCCTGTAATTTCATCAGGGCGTGTTGACTTTTTAGATCCACTGTAGTTACTTTAATGAATTCCTTTGTTTATCTTTGAAGCTCTACATAGTTGTTGTTTGCTAAACATTTTTTGTTTGTTCCTCTGGTTCTTGTCACAGTGTCTGCTGTTTCTCTGCCTTTTTTTGTTGTTTTTTAGATTGCTTTGCTTCTTAGCACAGTGTGCCATGACATTAGCAAGTTTAGCAATCTTCATGGCACTACTTCACACGGCATACCAATAATGGTTAACCCCTGCCTTACCAAAACCGCCACTAAAAACATCACATCGTTAAGAAACAAAATGAATCCTGCTCATTAAACGTCTGCACGGTTTTCTTTGAACTTTGACCTCCCCTGTGGGATACTGCTGCATTCCTACGTGTATCACTCTAGCTGACTTTATTTATCTCATGACCGGACCCCTTGTATGCTTCCCAGATGCGCCCAACATCTTGAAACAGTTAAACTTCCAACATTACATTTTTTTTTTTAATTTCAGGAATCTTGGATGGAATCCAACATTTTCTCACAGATAACAGCTCCAACCTTTGGGAACAAATTTCTGACTTCATCTTTAACTCTTTCTTTACCCGACGCCACTGTATAATATAATTGTGATTTAAAAAAAAATAAAAAATCAATGATGACACTAAGGGCCCGATGAGCTAAAGGTATCTGGGCTGGAAAGATAATTTAAAGAGACATGAAACCCAATATTTTTCTTTCTTGATTTAGATAGAGCATGTCATTTTAAACAGCTTTCCAATTTACGTCTATTATATAATTTGTTTTGTTTACTTGGTATCATTTGTTGAAAAGGATACCCAGGTAGGCTCAGAAGCTGCTGATTGATGGCTGCACATATATGCATCATGTTATTGGATCACCCAGTGTTCAGCTAGCTCCCAGTAGTGCATTGCTGCTTCTTCAACAAAGGATACTAAAAGAATTAAGCTAATTTGATCATAGAAATAAATAGGAAAGTTTTCTTTTTAAATTGCATCAGAATCATTCTTGTCCCTTTAAGAATGCTCGCCAGTCCTTCTATTCCCCTGGTGGAATTATCTAAAGTCATATTTTACCCTGAAAACACAGTGTCTCACTGAGGGGCATATGTGAAGGAAATGCATGCATTACAAAAGTGTACAAGGAAAATCGTAATTTTAAAAATCATATAAAATTAATAATTTAATTATTCACATAAAAATATGCAGAAAAATTGTATTGTTAAGTAGCATCAAATCAGAGCAAAATTGTTCATCAAATATTTTATCAAAAATGTAAAATTTGTATGTAAATAACACAGGAATAATTCATATTAAATATGCACAGCTAAAATAATAATTTAAGTACAATGAATGTGCAAAAAAACACATAGAAATTCCTACTTTTAAGTACAAAATACAAAGTGTAATTGTTGTTTTTTTGTAAAATGGGCTGAAAATGGGTGTTCCGTGGACAGGTGTGAAATTGTCTCTCAAATCCCAGCGTAATTATCGAAACATTTCCGCCCTACAGATCTCACTGTTTTTTTCCACACCTTTAAAGATTGCAGGCTTTTATTAAAATACTCAAAACACTAATTACTCTGAAAAGAAAAACTATGCATACGAAAATAACGGCAAATTTAATCTACAATGCACTGACAACAGTGTATTTTGATTTGTATTAGGTTTTAATGTGTCATGTTCTCCCTGTGTACTCCGTCCTCGATTGCAAAGTTTTACATAGCAGAGAGCTCTCATTATTTTTATGGGAGACAGATTGCCACTCGCAGGGACAGCACATTTTCTTTGATAATTGCACCGACTGTTCCTGCGAGGCTAAACGTGATGTTTCAGGTTTTTGCTTAAGAACTTTTAATTATTGGGCCCTAAGAATTTGTTGAAGAGAGCTCCCAATTTTCTATGTTAAGAAGCTGATTTACTTAACTTGTGCAAAGCAATGGTTGCATAACATGGGAAACATAACTGCTATAGAGAGTTTATGCAAAAACTGCAATTACACATGAGAAAAAATGTATATACTTTAGCCAACATGCTCATTGGAGGATAAAACAACTCCAACAGTTGTGTTGTTATACTGGACATGCAGCTACAAATATGAAATGAATGTGACAATAAAGTATGAACAAAATAATTTGAAGAGCATGCTTATTATTAAAAAAAAACAAAACAAAAAACAGTATTGATCTATTAGACTTGTGCTGCCAAGAAATTTTCTTTAGTGCAGTTCCTGAGAAGCCGACTGCGCTCATCCTTCTGTTAGTGCGGCTGGGGCTCAGGCAATAAAACGATCGGATTAGCTCGCTCTCCAGAGTGTGTAAGGTATTAACCCCTTCAAAAAAAAATTAAAGGAAACAAATGAATACTAATGATTTTCTTTAACTTTCTTTGCTGCATTCATTCGGATATCCGATTTTTGTCACAAAAGTGCATTTGTACAAAATGAATGCACATCTCTACAATCTATTATGTTAAAAAAACAACCATAATAATTCTTTTTAAGAATACATTAGTGAGTGCTCATAATAGCAGTCTGTTATTGGCAGGAAATGTTTATTCAAATGATTGCAAACATAACTTTTTTTGATATTCTATGTGATTAACAGAGTTAAACATGTTGGCAATTTGATGAAAAGAATGTCCACATGTAACTGTATACTCAAATGAATTTGTGCTAAGTCCCTGGCTATAAATCATCAATTGCAGGAACGTAAATGCCAGCTTATATTATTAGTCCATTAGAGCTGTGTAATAATTCTGGAATGCTCATGGTGAGACTTTGTGAATGCTTAAAAGTTCACACAATCAGGAATTATTAAAAACAGTGTAAATATTTATATATTATAGCTTTAAACAGACATATTTGACAGTATAGTGATTTCTTTTACTAGGGCATATTAACTTAATAATAAAATTCTTTAAAATGTTAGATCATTTTATTATTCTATTTTTTCCGGGTAACTCTATGTTCAACCCCTTTAAAAGTGTTAAACTCATAGTTAATTTCTCACAGCAGGAGCATTATGAAAGCCATTAATTGGATGCTACATGTGTATTCCACCCCTGATTGCTTCATTGCATTACGGTATCTTAGTGGGACTTAAGCTATGTATTTAACCTTTGCAGAGTTTAAACACATAAAGGAAAATAAAATTAATTTTCTAAAAGTGCCCCAAATGCCCTCAAAATAGAGGGTATTATAGTTTTTTTATTAAAAAAAGTAACTACTGCACTTGGCAATTTTAAGTGGGTTAAATTTGGCAGGTGTGGGGTGTTAGCGCAATGCTTCCCAGCAATTTGAATGCAAACTTGTGTTCGCATTGCTGTAAACTTGTAATAACAGCGCACATTATCGTGCATTGGTATTACTCAGTGGAGCGCAAATATCGGTTTCACGAAAGCGATATTCAGTGCTCCACTTCTAATATGGCCCTAAAATGGCTAAATGTAAACTTAAATCATATTATCTAGCTCAGGGTTCTTCAAACTTTTTTCACCAAGACCCAGTGCCATAATACCACATACCTTTGCATCCCTTTTTTTATGCTTGGTCTGAAAATGTCTTAAGTAATATAGAACAAGATAGCTGCATTTTTGGCAAAACGACTAAAATGCGCACTTTATTCCTGATTACAGTCAAACTTGAAAGTGTTGTAAAATGTAATAACACATACACTACAGACGCATTCATATAACAAACGCGCACACCACATACTTTCATGCAACACATACACGCTTATATAAAACACACACATAAGTCGTGACCCAGTAAACATGGTGTTGCGACCCAGTAATGGGTCCCGACCTGTGGTTTGAAGAACCCTGATCTAGCTAACACTTATAAAGTCACCAAGAAAGGCTTTAGAAAGGAATATATAAGATTTTTGTTAAGATGAAGATATTTCTGAATAAAAGGAATATATTTCTGCTATTTTAAAATGCTTTAACAGCGCTTGAAGCATCAGCAAACTTGTTAAAAATGTTTTTGACACATTTGTGCAGATCGAAATATTATTCTGTATTGATACAAATTAGGAATGCATACAACTGACACCTCAATAATTTTGCTTTGAATTCCACCATTGTTGAATAAAAAGAACAAAGAACGTTGGCTAAAAGGACTGTCATTGAAGGGGTTAACCGCCCCAGGATCTTCAAGCACAAAATGAAAACAGAGCACTGTATAGCTCATTGCCATCTGGAATTATATATACAGTGTAAGTATCTTGTTACCATGGTAACTGTCTTTTGGCCTAAACCCCTGAAGGGACTATGTTGAAAAGTCCCCTATCTCAAGCAGACAGGGCCCACTCCCAACAGACAAGTAAACAGGGCCCCTTACACAGTCTGCTCCATTCTCATTGTCTTGGCTGTTTAGAGTTCATAAAACCCATTCCAGGACTATATAATCTGTCTGCAGAGTCCTAACAGAAAACTGAATTCTAATCATGGTACATGTTTAAGAAGTCTTTCCAATAAACAAAGTATATCAAATAGATATGTTTAAGACAAGATTACTTCCCACTAACAAAATATATAAAAGATAGTGACACTTTTAAGGATGACTTCAGCTTATTCTTTTAACTGTTAAATAGCATATATTTTTAAGTTTCCATTTTAAGTTTATCAAATTTACTATTGTTCTCTTGGTATCCTTTGTTTGACCATATGTGTGTAGATACACCATATGGCCAAATGCCTCGTCATTGGCTCACAATATTTATTTAGCTATCTCCCAGTTGAGCATTGCTGCTGTGGAGATGACTTCAACTATGTGTTTAATCATTTTGCAGGGGTTAAACATATGGTTATAAGCCAGCAATAGTGCAATAATACATTCTCTAGTACATAAGAGCAGTTTCCTTTTGTGCTTTTTATGTTCTTTTAATTAGGAAATTTGGACAGACTCAAAATCTTTACATCTTAAAGGGACACTGAACCCAATTTTTTTTCTTTCATGATTCAGATAGGGCATGTCATTTTAAGCAACTTTCTAATTTACTCCTATTATCAAATTTTCTTCATTCTCTTGGTATCTTTATTTGAAATGCAAGAATTAAAGTTTAGATGCCGGCCCATTTTTGGTAAACAACCTGGGTTGTCCTTGCTGATTGGTGGATAAATTCATCCACCAATAAAAAAGTGCTGTCCAGAGTTCTAAACCAAAAAAACCTTAGATGCCTTTTTTCATATAAAGATAGCAAAAGAACGAAGAAAAATTGATAATAGGAGTAAATTAGAAAGTTGCTTAAAATTGCATGCTCTATCTGAATCATGAAAGAAAAAAATTGGGCTCAGTGTCCCTTTAAATGTTTCTTTTAAACAGCTTGTGATACACAAATACAATCAGCTAAGAAAACAAACTCTTGTATGATGCTGACTCATAGCTATCCAGAGGGTATGGGACCAAGAGGGAGAAAATGTCCCGTCTGCAATTGTGATCTTTATATCAATTGTGCATAAGCACCCACTTGTTTTGATGCATATGAACCATCATTTTTAAATTTAGTAACTCTCTCCTGCTGCACACGTTGTCATTGATAATATTTTGTTTGGGGTATTTCATTCTTTTGCCCCTCCCCCTTACAGTTCTCTGGATGCTCTTGTTGACTATTAAGCTGTCTTGGGTGCCACCATACAACAGTCCCCATCCCATATGATGAAGGTTTGCTGTAAAACCTTTCATTTGAGTTCTTATGAATGTTGGCTTCCTTTTCTAATTAATTGAAGTACATTAAAATAGTTACTATTTGCATTAGTTAATTAGACATGAAAGCCATAATTACACTTTCATGGTTCAGACACAGTATGTAATATAAAAAAACACACAATCTAAATCTATTCAATTTTGCCTTGTTCTTATGGCATCCTGTGCTGAAGAACATACCTTGGTAGGCTCAGGAGCGTTTACATGCCCTGAGCACTATATGGCTGCAGTGCTTGTTTTAAACAATGTTATGCATTGTTGGGCACAAGAGGACAGCAGTGTTTACAGCAATTTATAAGATTGCTACACATGCCCATTCCTGAGTCTACCTAGGTATGCTCTTCAGTGTATTTTTTTTACAGTCAGTTTAGCAGCCTTACGACAAATAATCAGCCAGTACACAGCAAAGAGTGGGTATGTTTGTTCCCCAGCAGCCACATCTGACGGGGGAAATGTCTCGGTTTCCCAGCAGGCCCATCCAAAGCTGACAATGTTGTGATCTAAACCGCAGTTCCCTGACATTGCCGACACTAACTAAATCACTAAATAATGCTATTAACCCCTAAACCACCATTCCGACATTGCCGACACCAACTAAATCACTAAATAAAGCTATTAACCCCTAAACCGCCATTCCCCGACATTGCTGACACCAACTAAATCACTAAAAAAGCTATTATTCCCTAAACCGCCATTCCCTGACATCGCCAACACTAACTAAACCTATTAACCCATAAGCCGCCGTTCCCAAACATCGCCAACACTAACTAAACCTATTAATCCCCTAAACCGCAGTTCCCCGACATCACCAACACTAATTAAACCTATTAACCCCTAAACCGCAGTTCACCAACATCGCCGACACTAATTAAACCTATTAACCCCTAAACCGCAGTTCCACCGACATCGCCGACACTAACTAAACCTAACAGCCCTTAAACCGCAGTTCCCCCACATCGCCGACACTAACTAAACCTATTAACCCATAAACCGCCGTTCCCAAACATCGCCAACACTAACTAAACCTATTAACCCCTAAACCGCAGTTCCCCAACATCACCAACACTAACTAAACCAATTAACCCCTAAACCGCAGTTCCCCACATCGCAACAACCTAAATTAAACTATTAAACCCTAAACCTAACACCCCCTAACTTTAACATAATTAAAATAGACCTAAATTAAAGTTACAATTATTAACTATTGCCGACACTAACTAAATCTATTAAACCCATTAACCGCCGTTCCTAAACATCGCCAACACTAACTAAACCTATTAACCCCTAAACCGCAGTTCACCGACATTGCCAACACTAACTAAACCTATTAACCCCTAAACCGCTGGCCCCACATCGCAAAAAAAAACTAACTACCTATTTAAAAAAAAATACAAACTTACCGGTGAAATAAAAATAAAACCTAAGCTTAAACTAGAAAAACCTAACATTACTAAAAATTAGAAAAACTAAGATTACTAAAAAAATTAAAACTACAATTACAAAAAATAATAAACCCTAAAATTACAAAAAATAACAAACGAAATTATCCAAAATAATAAATATTATTCCTATACTAATACCCCTTTATATATATATATATATATATATATATGTAAACACCCCAAAATAAAAAACCCTAATCTATAATAAACTACCAAGGGCCCTTTAAAAGGACCTTTTGTAGGGCATTGCCCTAAAGTTAACAGCTCTTTTGCAAACAAATTAATACAAAACATCCCCTAACATTACAAACCCCCACCCCCCCCAAACCCACAAAATAAAAAAAAAAAACTAACTAAAAAAAAAAAAAAAAAAAAAAAAGAATCTACCCATTGCCCTGAAAAAGCATTCAGCTCTTTTTTGGCCTAAAATAAAAAAAAACCATAATCTAAAAAAAAACCACACCCCAAAAAAACCAAAAAAAATACCTAACACTAACCCCAAAATCATTACTCATGGTTGCTGAAGTCCAGGCGGCTCCATCTGTATCCATCGCGGGGCCGGAATCTTCTATCTTCATCCCAGCGGAGGCATCGGTGGATGCGAGGAGGTCCAGGCAGATGTCCATCGGTCCGACGTGGAGATCCTCTTCATGCGCTCGTCCGCCGCACACTGAGAAGTCAATGCAAGGTACCCCATTTATATTGGGGTACCGTTGCATTCCTACTGCCTGAAAAATTTAAATCAGCAAATAGGAATTAGAGCTGCTTAAATCCTATTGGCTGATTTAAACAGCCAATAGGATTTAAGCAGCTCTCATTCCTATTGGCTGATATAAATCAGCCAATAGGAATGGACCTCCGTCTGAACCTCCGCCTCCGCACATCGATCGCTCCGCCTCCGCAGGGATGAAGAAGATGCCGGTGCTGGGATGGATGAAGATGGAGCTGCCTGGATGAAGATGCTTCGCCGCTGGATGAAGATTGTTTGCTGGACTAAAGCAACTGTGATTACCAATTTTGGGGTTAGTGTTAGGTATTTTTTTGATTTTTTGGGGTGTTTTTTTTTAGATTAGGGCTTTTTTTATTTTAATGGCCCAAAAAGAGCCGAATGCCCTCTTAAGGACAGTAAAAGTGCTGAATGCCCTCTTAAGGACAGTAAAAGTGCTGAATGCCCTTTTAAGGGCAATGCCCATACAAAAGCCCTTTTCAGGGCAATGGGTAGATTAGGATTTTTTAGTTAGGTTTTTATTTTTATTTTGTAGGTTTGGGGGAGGGGGTTTGTTGTACTTTTGTTTAGCAAAACAGCTGTTAACTTTAGGGCAGTGCCCTACAAAATACCCTTTTAGGGGCCCTTGGTAGTTTATTATAGATTAGATTGTTTTTATTTTGTGGTATTTTTTTTTTTAACGGGTTATTAGAATAGGAATCATTTTTATTTTTTGAATAATTTTGTTTGTTATTTTTTTTAATGGTAGTTTTTTTTAATTTTTTGTAATTTTTGAGTTTATTATTTTTTGTAATTGTAGTTTTAATTTTTTGGTAATCTTAGGATTTTTTGTTTTTAGTAATGTTAGGTTTTTTTATTTTTAGTAATGTTAGGTTTTATTAGTTTAAGCTTAGGTTTTATTTTTATTTCATAGGTAAGTTTGTATTTATTTTATCTAGGTAGTTAGAAAATAGTTATATTGTAGCTAGCTTAGGTTTTATTTTTATTTCACAAATAAGTTTGTATTTATTTTTAAATAGGTAGTTAGTTAATAATTGTAACATTAATTTAGGTCTATTTTAATTATGTTAAAGTTAGGAGGTGTTAGGTTTAGGGGTTAATATAGTTTAATTTAGGTTGTTGCGATGTGGGGGCTGGCGGTTTAGGGGTTAATAGGTTTAGTTAGTCTTGACCTTGTGGGTGTACGGCGTTTTAGGGGTTAAAATGTTTAGTTAGTGTTTTAGTTAGTGTTGGCGATGTGGGTGTACAGTGGTTTAGGGGTTAATAGGTTTAGTTGGTGTTGGGTTGGGAACGGCGGTTTAGGGGTTAAAGTGAATGTAAATTTTGATGATAAAGTGCCCGGTTTTTAAAAATTCGATTAAAAACAGGGGCACTTTAATTCATCAAAATTTACATTTCACTCGTGTTGTGAAAATACTTACCTTTTAATCTTGACAGCTGCTGCATCGCTTCCTCCGCTCGTCGCAAAGCCTCTACCTGGGTCTAAAATGAGAAATCTGGCATCCTCCAATCACGTGTTGAATCAGAAACTGATTCCCCCGGGGGAAGCCGTGATTAGAGGATGACCTATCCGTCATTTCTGACGTAGGAAGAGTCTTGCGACAACTGGGAGAAGCTGGAGCGGCTTTCAAGATTAAAAGGTATTTTCTAGGGATGGGCGAATGTTTTGCAACATTCGAAAAACGGCAGGAATTTCAACACATTCGTTCATTCGAATCAAATTTCGAATGTTTACATAACATTCTAACATTCGATTTTTGAATGTTTGGTTTCGAATTTTACAATTAAATTCGAAAATATTCTTTTAAAAAAATTCGAATTTAGATTGTAATAGTATTTCTAATGGTTTTTCTTCAAATGTTATATTCGAATTATGCAATATTCGAATTTAGATTGTAATAGTATTTCTAATGCTTTTTCTTTAAATGTAATATTCGAATTATGCAATACGTGTATTCGAATTAGAAAAATTCGAATTTAGATTGTAATAGTATTTCTAATGCTTTTTCTTTAAATGTAATATTCGAATTATGCAATATTCGAATTAGAAAAATTTGAATTTAGATTGTAATAGTATTTCTAATGCTTTTTCTTTAAATGTAATATTCGAATTATGCAATACGTGTATTCGAATTCGAAAAATTCGAATTTAGATTGTAATAGTATTTCTAATGCTTTTTCTTTAAATGTAATATTCGAATTATGCAATATTCGAATTCGAAAAATTCGAATTTATATTCGAATTCCAAAAATTCGAATTTATATGTTTGTAATAGTATTTCTAATGCTTTCTTTAAATGTAATATTTGAATTATGCAATATTGTATATGGAAACATTCGAAATGATATATTTGTATCTATTTATGTATCAATTTACTAGATTCCCACCCTACCACATGAACTATTGAACTTCTGAATAGTATTTGTTAAATAGAATGTTAAATTCGAAATTTCGAATGTGGACATTCAATATAATTATAAACATTCGAATTCGAAAGTGACATTCGAAAACTGTAAATAACATTCGATTTTCGAATTTTTAAGAATATTCGTTCTTATCGACATTCGGATTTAGAATTCGAATTTCGGTAATAACATTCGTTCTACATTCGAAATTTGAAAATTTACACATTCGCCCATCCCTAGTATTTTCACAACACGAGTGAAATGTAAATTTTGATGAATTAAAGTGCCCCTGTTTTTAATAGAATTTTTAAAAACTGGGCACTTTATCATCAAAATTTACATTCACTTTTATAGGTTTAGTTAGTGTCGTTTTTTCTGATCCATTCTTTATGTATTATTCTATTCTAAACTTCAGCATAGAATAATGCATATGAATAAAGAATGGATCCAAAAAAACGATTTAACTTAACATAACTAATTTGCCGAAACAAAATTATTTATTTAACTAATTAAAATGAAACAATTTTTTTTTGCGTTGCACATGTCTAATTTCAAAAACAAAATGAACACATCAAGTTCAAAAAAGGGTGCTTTGAAGTGCTAAATTGGTCTTTTCAATATATGATTTTGAATAATTCTATTATGTTGCCCATGTATATTACACTCATTAAACCTATATTCAGTACTATTTTATAATAGTTCATTGGTAGTGGGTAGTGTACAAGTATTTCATAGACATACACGTGAGATCTGCAGGAAAAGCTACAGAATGTAAATCACTGCCACAATATCTAGGAATGGTGTTTGCAATAACACCTTTAAAATGTTTATTTTTATTTTATAATTGCATTGTTGCAATTTCAGCTTACAGCAATATAATTTTCTTAAACAGAATTTTTATCAACATACCCGCATTTATGACCGGGATTTGTTGTTCCATCTTGCTTATTGGCCGCTAAGATATTTTGCCCCAAAGGTAAGTTTTTTGAATAAGTAGGGCATGTCTGACGCTACAGTACAGTGGATTGTGAAGACGAGATCATTTTTGAATTTAATTGAACTTTGCTTTACATATCTTTCTGAGCATACGGTTAGTTGGCGTCCCTGCATTCAGCTAGATTACAAGTTTTGCGTTATGAGTCAAATAGCAGCGTTGTGGCCCATAACGCATAATTTTCCCTAACATAGCCATTACAAGTCTTGTTGGTATAGCTGTACCGCAAGCCTTTTAGCCTGTAATGCAACGTCAGCACTCGTAAAAATTACGTTTTTAATGGGATTGCCATAGCGCTGGTGTTACAAGTTTTGCATTCTGGCTAAAAAAATGGCGTTACAGCCTAAAATGACAAGATCCGTAGCGCCATCTAAAGTCAGTAGTTTTTAGTTTTACGCTACAAATCTGTAACATAAAACTCATAACTAAAGTGGTAAAAAGTACACTAACACACATAAACTACCTATTAACTCCTAAACCGAGGCCCTCCTGAATCGCAAACACTATAATAAATTTATTAACCCCTAATCTGCTGCTCCCGACATCGCCGCCACTAATAAAATTTATTAACCCCTATTCCGCCGCTCCCCGACATCGTCCCCACTATGCTAAAGTTATTAACCCCTAAACCGCCGCTCTCCTGCATAAAAAAACACTATTTAAATATTATTAACCCCCTAATCTGCCGTCTGCCCACATCACCCCCACTATACTAAAGTTATTAAGCCCTACACCGCCACCACTATAATAAACCTATTAAACCCTAAACTGCAAGCCCCCCACAATGAAATATACTAAACTAAACTATTAACCCCTAAACCGAAAGCCCCGACATTGCAATAAAATAAATTAAACTAGTAACCCCTAAACCTAATGCCCCCCTAACTTTATATTAAAATTACAATTTCTGGGGGGCGGAGCTAGCCGCCAAAGCTGCAAGACGCACTACACAGGAGCTCCTGATTTAAGTTTTTTAAAAAAGGAACTTATAATAGCTATATCCCCTTCCTCTGCTAGAGCCTGAGGGGCAATATCATTGATAGTAGCCTGAGACACGCAAGATAAAGAACTGGCGACTAATTAAGCTTTTTGAGCTGCGGAACTGAAGTGCAGCTCTCTGCCACACGCTGATCAGCCATTTTGGTGGAGGGTGCGCTGCTACTCGGTATGGAGACCCAAGGCCTGTACGCCTGCATTAAAGACCTGTTAGAAGAACATGGGAGGAGAATTTGTGACAGAATGGATGCTTTTACGCACAAAATTCAAATGGCGCGAATGTGCAGCGCTTCCCCTGATATGGAGTACGGAGCGGAACTGGCGACACAGGGCGCTGCGGCACTCACAGATTCTGGGCCGGGTGCTCCATCATTGATGCCAGCGGAGGCGGACTCAGGAGAGGGACTCCGCTTTCCCTCTACAAATTCAAGGGGCCTCTATGCACCTTGCCGGGAATGCCTTCAAGATCTCTGGATGCTCCGGTCTGAGAGCCACTGCCCTCCTGTGGTTACCCGGACAGCCTGGTCCTGCTTGAGGACTGTTGAGCTTTCTTACTCGAAGTTCCTTGGCGGCTCATTTGTGATTCACCTTACTCAGCTCTCCCGGGGTGGCGCAGCCCTCCCAGATGCCCAGACTGTGCACATACAATGGCGAGTTGGTGTGGGTTAGCTTACCGAGTCCACAGTAAGCTCAAAGATACTTGACTACCCAGCCCCTATAGACATTTATACACTAAGGCTGCTATGGCTCTGTGAACAATATCAATTGACTTAAATAACAGACTTAGTCTTTATTTTCACGATCTGTTCCCTTCCTAGCAGCCTATGGAGACACAAGAGGGATTTAGCTTCTGTTGCACCTCCTGCTATCTCCTGTGTAGTGCTCTTAGTTCAACTAAGCTTAGATAGGTGCTATGTACTACAGCTTGTTAACTTTATGTATTCCCATCTCTTACTTGCATAGATTGGTACATAGCTACTGGGGTATTAGTTAACACTTACGTGGGAGGAATCTGTAAGTATGAAGCCCGGTGGCCTGAAATTAGACAGGTTCCCTATGTTTGTCCTGGTTGGACAGTCAGATTATGCTGTTTACTTCAAAGAATATGTTTTCGCTTTATAACTGTATAAGATTGCTCAGGTCTGTTCAATTTAAACTTCTGAATTTACCATTTACATTTATTGTCTTCAGCTGATTCGTAACTAAGTGATATGCAGTGTGCTTTCCCAATTGACCCTTATGCTAATTGCACAGTATACATAGTTGATTTCCTGAATGTGGATATTATAAAAATGTAGAGAAAACACTTGTTAGCGCTTAGATGCTTATACACTGTGTTGTGCTACTGTTTGTTCCTGCCTCTAACTATGCTCCCATTGTAGAAAGTTATTTACTCCTCATATATATATATGCCTTATGGAAATGTTCATGGCGTAGGTCAGATGTTAGTGAGCACACCACCGCTGTTGCCCATTACTCCGCCCCCCCTCCCCCCCCCCTCCTCCTTCCCCCCCCCCTCCTCCTTCCCCCCCTCCTCCTCCCCCCCTCCTCCTCCCCCCCCCTCCGCCTTCCCCCCCTCCTCCTTCCCCCTTCTCTTCCCCCCTCCTCCTCCTCCCCCCCTCCTCCCTTCCCCCCCCCCCTCCTTCCCCCTCCTCCCTCTATGCAGTAGGGGGTGAGTAACTTTCCCCTGTACTCCTACTCCCACTCCTTAAGTGTATGGTAGGGGATCACTGACCATCCCTCCATACCTACTATTTGACAGAGTTTAGTAGTCTCTGTCCTGTCCGTAGAGCCCTTGTTATGGTATGTTCCTGTATGTATGTATGAATAGCTCTCCGGATCTCACTATTGGAGGATGTACTTGGATTACTGTTATGTACTTCGAAAAAAACGCAATCTGTTTATCTACGCACTTTTGTATTGATATTGGCCTAGGTCTATAAGTGCTATATGAGTTTATTAGCTGGAAGGATGCTCTAAAGATAAGGGGGTAGGGGCAACTAGCTTTAATGTTTTCTATGTTCTTTGTAACCTAGAGCCCCAAGGAGATATACATAAAAAGATAAAGTGGTATTGAACTCCTTACCTAGTACCTGGATGCACACGGTCCCTAAGGGGTGAAATATTTGCTCCTGCCCCAGTATTATATGACTTAATTTGTTCATGATTGACTATATCCTTTCAATTATTATTACCTAGCCACAGTGTCAATTAATGCATCCCTATTTCTCTGATATAATACCTTATGTGTACATCTCCAATATTGTTCTATTTCAGATTGCATTCTCCTTTAATCTTACTTCTAGTTTCCCGGACCCTTTTGGGGTCCTAGCAGCCATATGAAGGAGCGAGTTGGTATAGACCTCGAAAGGGCCTATATCATTTAATAACCCTCTGATTTGTGACGTAATTCTATTGGGGTCCAAAAGTGGCCTCAGGTGCCTTTGGGGGAAAAAAGAAAAAAAGCTTGTGAGTTTGCTCCTCAATTCCTAATCATTTGAACTTCGTTTTGTCTAGGACATGTTACTCAATAGCCAGGTTAGAGGTCTTTCCCCTATATTTTCTTATGTATTTCACATGTCCTTGTTAACTGTTTGTATGTTTACTACTGTCCTACGTTTGCTGGAGCAAGCGGTTTGATGTCTTTGTATATGTTATTCCCTCAATAAAAACTTTCAAAAAAAAAATAAAAAAAAAAAATTACAATTTCTATAGCATAAATTAAAACTTACCTGTCAAATTAAAAATCTAAGTTTAAACTAACAATTAAACTAATATAATTATTAAACTAAAATTAAACTAACTACCAATTAAATAAAACTAAACTACACATTAAAAATATCCTAACATACATGACAAAGTATCTAATTACAAAAACAAAAAAATACTAAGTTACAAAAAAATAACAAACACTAAATTAGGGAAAATAACAAACGAAATTATCCAAAATAATACAGAATTACACCTAATCTAATAGCCCTATCAAAATACAAAAGCCCACCCAAAATAAAAAAAAACCCTAGCCTAAAAATAAACTACCAATGGCCATTAAAAGGGCCTTTTGTGGGGCATTGCCCCAAATATATCAGCTCTTTTACCTGTAAAAAAAACACAAAGACCCCCCAACAGTAAAACCCACCACCCAACCAACCCCCCAAAATAAAAAACCTAATTCTAAAAAAACCTAAGCTACCCATTGCCCTGAAAAGGGCATTTGTATGGGCATTGCCCTTAAAAGGGCATTTTTACTGCCCAAACCCTAAACTAAAAAAAAAACAACTAACACTAACCCCCGACGATCCACTTACAGTTTTTGAAGTCCCGCTTGAACAATCTTCATCCCGGAGTTGAAGTCCTCATCCAGGGTGCGAGAAGTCTTCATCCAGATGGCCTTTTCAATCTTCACCCCGGTGTTGAAGTCCTGATCCAAGTGACGAGAAGTCTTCATCCAAGCGGCCTCTTCAATCTTCATCCAGACGGCATCTTTTATCTTGATCCCGGAGGCGCGGATCGGGTCCATCCTGAAGACATCCTGCATGGAGCATCCTCTTCATACGGTCGCTGCCATATACTGAATCTTCAATGCAAGGGATGCGGTTCAAGATGGCATCCCTTGCATTCTTATTGGCTGAAACATTTGAATCAGACAATATGAATTAAGGCTGCTAAAATCCTATTGGCTATTCAAATCAGCCAATCGGATTTAAGCAGCTCATTCTATTGGCTAATTCAAATGATCAGGTATTGGCTGATTCAAATTTTTCGGCCAATAGGAAAGCAAGGGACGCCATCTTGAATCGCTTCTCTTGCATTGAAGACTCAGTGTACGGCGGCGACCGTATGAAGAGGATGCTCCGCGCCGGATGTCTTTAGGATGGACCCGCTCCACACCACCGGGATAAAGATAGAAGATGCCTCCTGGATGAAGATTGAAGAGGCCGCCTGGAGGAAGGCTTCTCTCTGCTTGGATCAGGACTTCAACTCCGGGATGAAGATCGTTCAAGCGAGACTTAAAAAACTGTAAGTGGATCGTTGAGGTTAAGTGTTAGGCTTTTTTTAAGGTTTTTTTGGGTGGGTTTATTTTTTTAGTTTAGGGTTTGGGCAGTAAAAGAGCTAAATGCCCTTTTAAGGGCAATGCCTATACAAATGCCCTCAGGGTAATGGATAGCTTAGGTTTTTTTAGAATTAGGTTTTTTATGTTGGAGGTTTTGGTTGGTTTGTTTTACTGTTAGGGGGGATCTTTGTGTTTTTTTTTACAGGTAAAAGAGCTGATATCTTTGGGGCAATGCCCCACAAAAGGCCCTTTTAAGGGCCATTGGTAGTTTATTGTAGGCTAGGGTTTTTTTCTTATTTTGGGTGGGCTTTAGATGATGATGATGTTGGCTGCCCACCCCATAAGCAACCATAGGAAGTCATAATTGTCCATATTTTATCCATGATGAAAATGTATTAATAGAAGGTGTTCTGAGACAATTCAAAATGTGGTTTGCTGCTCTAGATATAGTTAATTTAGAAAAAAAAAATCTCTGGGTAGAAATAATTTAACCTGACAAAAAGTGTATTGAGTATATTAATGATTGACAGAATGTGTTTTTCAAAAACATCTATACTGATTTTCAGCTTTATTTTTTTTAAATTCCAATCCATTAGAATTGTCATCAGTTTAATTTTTTAACCAGCTAGAATACCATGAGAATTAAGTAAAATTGATGAAGTAAATAAGTAATCATATGTTCTATCTGCATCATGAAACAAAAAAAAACAAACAAGTGCAGATAAGTCTGCCACACCTTATGGTAGATGCGTCGAGTAACCGGCTTACGAGCTTGAATCAAAGTGTCAATAACACTCTCAGAGAAACCTCTCTTTGCTAAGACTAAGCATTCAATTCCCACGCAGTCAGCCTCAGAGAATCTAGTTTTTGATGTAGAAAGGGACCCTGTAGTAGTAGGTCCCTTCGACAGGTCAACCTCCATGTAGGAGATGAAGACATCCCCACCAGATCTGTAAACCAAGTCCTTTGCAGCCAGGATGGAGCAATTAGAATCACCGGTGCTCGCTCCTGCTTGATCCGAGCCACAACAGGGGGGAGAAGAGGTAATGGAGGAAATACAGTAGATATATGAGCCTGAACCTCCAGGGAACCGCTAGAGTATCTATTAGTTCAGCTTGAGGATCCCTCGATCTCGACCCGTACCTGGGTAGTTTGGCATTTAGATGGGGATCCATGAGGTCTATCTCTGGCATCCCCCATCTGGAGCATATCTTTGCAAATACCTTTGGGAGGAGAGACCATTCCCCTGGGTGAAAAGATTGCCTGCTGAAGAAGTCTACTTCCCAGTTGTCCACACCGGGAATGACGATCGATGACAGCATACAGTTGAGGGTCTCCATCAATTCCAGGATCTGAGAAACCTCTCTCATTGCTAAGGAACTCCTCATTCCTCCCTGATGGTTGATGTAGGCTACTCAAGTTATATTGTCCTACTGGAAGCTGATAAACTGGGATGAACCCAGAAGGGGCCAAGCCTTCAGGGCATTGAATATTCCCCGAAGTTCCACGATATTGATCGGCAATGTGGACTCCTCCTAAGTCCACAGACCCTGTGCCTTCCTAGCACCCTAGCCGGATAGACTTGCGTTCGAAGTCACAATCTCCCAGGAAGGCCTCAAGAAGCATGTGCCTTGGGACAGGTGATCTTGACAGAGCCACCAAGAGAGCAAATCTCTCGACCGGCTGTCCAGTATTATCTGTTGGGACAGGTCTGAATGATCACCGTTCCATTTTCGCAGCATGCATAGTTGTAAGGGTCTGAGATGGAATCTGGCAAAGGGAATGATGTCCATACAAGACACTATGAGGCCAATCACCTCCATACACTGGTCCACCGAAGGACTTAGGGAGGCCTGGAGGGCAAGGTCTCTGATCTGTTACAAAGATCTTCATGGATACCGAGTCTAAAACTGTACCAAGGAAATTCACCCTGGTATGTGGAGTAAGAGAACACTTTACCAAGTTTATCTTCCATCCATGTGACCGAAGAAGACTTAGAAGGAATTCCGAGTGCTCCCTTGCTAGACGAAAAGATGGTGCCTGTACCAAGATATCGTCCAGGTAAGGTGCTACTGCAATACCTTGTGTTCTCGCAACCCTTAGGAGAGCTCCCAGAACCTTTGTAAATATTCTTGGAGCAGCCAAAAGGAAGCACTATGAACTGGAAGTGTTGGTCCAGAAATGCAAACCTCAGGAATTTAAAATGTTCCCTGTGTATCGGAATGTGAAGGTATACATCCTTCAGGTCTATGGTAGTCAAACTGTCCTTCCTGAACCAGAGGAAGGATTAATCTTATTGTCCATCTTGAAGGATGGGACGCTTAGAATTTTTTTTTAGGCACTTCAAGTCCAGAATTGGAAGCACAAAGAGGTTTAAATATAACCCCAGACCTCTTTCTGATGCAGGTACCGGGACAATTACTCCTAAAGAGACTAGGTCCCGTACGCAACCTAAAAAGGCAGTCCTCTTCTCTGGTCTTGTAGACAGTCTGGAGAGAAGGAATCTGCCCCTGGGTGGATGGGATTTGAATCCTATCCAGTATCCCTGAGATACGACCTCCAGAACCTAAGGGCCCTGAACATCCTAAAACCAAGTGTCTGAGAAAGGTGACAATCTTCCCCCTACTCGATCAGATCCCGGACCGGGGACCGTGCCTTCATGCCAACTTGTTATCAGTGGGCTTCTTTGTCTGTTTGGACTTGTTCCAGGAATGAGCCGGCTTCCAAGTACTCTTGGGCAGCTCGGGCTTGGATGAGGATTGAGAGTGTTGGGACTTGTCCAAACGAAAAGGAACAAAAATTCAATGACTATCATCCCTTAGGTCTGTTCATCTCATCCTGTGGCAGGAAGGCTCCTTTCCCTCCAGTAACTGTGGACCTTGTCCGAATAAGATCTTCCCCTGGAAGGGGAGAGAAAGTAACCTGGATTTAGAAGTTATATCCGCATACCAAGACTTCAACCAGAGAGCCCTGCGGGCTAGAACCCACAAAGCTTGATGCCTTTAAGTTCAGGCGAATAATTTAAATATTCGCATCACAGATGAAGGAGTGTCAGGGTGCAAGGAATCAGACTGAGACAAGAAGTGCAAAAATAATCACACCTTTATTAATAGCAAAAAATAATAAAAAGTCCACAAGTCAAATAACAAGCTAGGAGTCAAAACCAAAGCTGGAAGTCAGACGAGCCGAGTCAGGAGCCAAAGCGAATAGTCAGACGAGCCGGAATCAGGAACAAGGAAAACAGCAGAGTCAGGAACAAGCCAGAGATCAGGAACCAGGAAGGATGTCAGGCAGCCAGGTAAGACACAGGAACTCTCACAAACAGGTCTGAGACAACGCAAAGGCAAAGCATACTGAACAAAGGCACTTTAAATAATAAGTGATGACATCACAATTATGAGACTGCATCCTGTCTCACATGGATGATGCACACCAGTCTGGCCATAAAAGGAAGTGCAGGAAATGAGCAGCATCACCCACAATGCACCATAGTCAGGAAGAGAGGTGAGTAAAATGGCTGCCAGCAGCACATGGCAGACACAACAGGGAAAAAACCCTGACAAGGAGTTAGCAATTCTTAAGTTTGTGGGACCTTCCTGTCTTCATAGACCCTGTCTAACTTAGAGATCTTAGGTTCCTCAGGTAGCTTAGCCTCTGGAACCTCTAGCGTAGACAGGATCTCCTTTAGTAAAAAAACGCAAATGTTCAATTTTGAATCTAAAGAAGGGTTCCTCCGTCGGAGGAGACTTAATAACAGATGTGTCTGACTCAAAAAGTTCACCCTCTAACCCTACAGAGGTTAACTCATCCTCGGATAGCTGAGACATACAGACTAGATCCGATAGGAATTTAGATGGGAGAACTATGTTTAACCTTTCTCTTATGTTTCCCAGAGATAGGTAGGGCACTCAGGGCCGCAGACACCACCGATTGTAGCTGCGCGGTAAAGTACGCAGGAAAAAGAACCCCTCCAGATAGAGAATTAGCTGTGCCGCGAGGAACTGCATGTGAAGCCGTTTGAGTATACAGGGTAGAAATCTCTCGGGTCATAGAATCCTGAGAAGTTGATGGCTCAGAGGGACTAATTGCGCTATGGGTATTGGCAGACTTAGCACCCTTCTTAGACTTTAAAACAGTGCTTAGGCAATTGGAACAAAATTGAGCCGGCGGGCAAACCACAGCCTCCTCACAATATTAATATGTATTATTATTCACTATAGAAGGAGTTGAACCCTCTAACGTAGTATCAGAGTCCTCCATAGCTTTGGTATGTAACTCCACAGATGGAATAAAAAAACATTAGAAAAAACAAGCGGTTTTAATATAAACAGGCACCTTTACATTCCCAATGGCTGGGGCACTCACCACCTCCTAGACTCAGACAAATGATCAGTGAAACGCTTTCCTCAGGAGTGCTGTCTGCAGTAGCATTGCAAGGAAGTGAAAGAGGCTGCACCAGGTCATGTGGTGCGCAAGACAGGAATTCCCCTTCTATACAAAAGAGTGTTAAGCTAATATGAGCTGCGCAACACCCAAAAATGAAAGTAAAAACTGTCTGTTCCCAAGCTAAAAGCATACACCCAATGCAGAACATAAAAATCCCCATAACTGTTCCCAATAAAGGAGATATTAACCCTTGATCCTATAGCGGTATAGAGTATTCACACTGTGAGCCTATACAGGAGTCCCTGCTATAACAATAAAGCAGACTTATCCTCTAGGATCCATGCTGTGAAACAGATACAGCCTCTCGAGAGTGACAGCCTTGTAGCGATGCTCTGACAGGGACCTGAGTAATTGAAAGCAAGTAGTGAAACTCGTCAACACTGATTGCTCAGGATTTGTTAGCTAACAGCCTGGATGGTTTCACAGAAAAACTTTCCCTATATCTCTAGACTCTAACTTTCATCAATACTCTCACTCAGAGGTTTATATGATTACTTAAAACTCCAGTCCTTTCTTGAAGGGAACATACCCATTACAGGACTATCTGAATCTTCTAACAATTCTCTGCCACCTCCTCTAGTGATGTAAAGCAAAGAATGACTGGAAGGATAGGGGAAGTGGGAGGGATATTTAAGCTATTGGCTGGGGTGTCTTTGCCTCCTCCTGGGGGCCAGGTGTTGTATTTCCCCAACAGTAAGGAATTAAGTTGTGGGCTCTCCCTGCCTTATGGAAACAAAATTGGGCTTTATGTTTCTTTAATAAAACTTATTCTATTGTTTTTAACCAAAAATGTTTACTGTATACATAGAATAAATTAATCCCAATACATAAAATTAATATTCACTGTATATTATATTTTTCTGTACACCAAATTAACTAGATTACTTTTAATGATTCCTTCTTATTTATAAAATGAAATACATACAGACTGTATTATTTATTCATATAACATTTGCAATGGGAATCTTAGGGCCTTGATTTGCAGACTCACTCATTTACTGTATTCATACACTATTCAGCAAGCAAATCTAATAACCTTACAGAATTATGAATAATTGGTGACAAATGTAGGCTTTAGAATGCTAAACAAAGATTTTTGCATTTTTTGAGAAGTCTGTGCCTTTGGTTACTTATGAATGTAAGATTCTAGATTTCCAGGTGTTCTCATTAAACCCCTCCCTATTTTCCATGGATCACTTTACAACTGTAGCCACAAGGTTACACTGGGACTAATAAAGCTCTGTGTTCTGCCATAGGGTGGATGTACTGTAAGTTAAGCACATTCCACTGCATATCATATAGCAGCACGAGTGTTGCAGCAGTACCACTAATATGCAATTCTGTGAATATCCCCTTAAATCAACAGCTAGAATGCTAGACTATAAAAGGAGATAACAATAACCTGTCTCACTTAGCATTACCTTTACCTATATGCCATGAAAGCTCCCACCCTGTGCCATTTCCCTAGCTTTTCGTCCTTTTTATTCTTTTCTTTCCTTCCTTCAAAGATCTATACCCATGTGACCCTATTCCTGTGCTTAATCTGAAATATCAAGACATATCAAGCTCCGAAGACCTCTGCTCCATAACTTGTCCGCCTGCTCTGAGGCGGCGGACAGAAATCAACCTGATCGAATAGATCAGGTTGATTGACACCCCCCTGCTAGCGGCTGATTGGCCGCAAATCTGCAGGGGGCGGTATTGCACAAGCAGTTCTGGTGAACAGTGTAATGCTCGTGGAATATTCCACTATCAGACCTAACTTGGCCAGTAGTCTTCTTAAGCCGGCGTCAAGCTGGAATGATAGGGAATATCCAAGAGCAGAGAAAGTTCACAAAATGAGGTAAACAGTACTCACACTATACATGGTAGTCTTTGGCGGCAGCAGGTAGAAATCAGCGATTAGGCAGTTCAAGGGTAAACCACTTGAAGGACTGAAACAGACAGGATAGTCTCTGACGGCAATAGGTAGGGAATCTAGCGGTAAGGCAGTTCAAGGGTAAATCAATAAAATGGTCAGGCAGGCAGAGTTCGGCAACAAAATGGCAATCCAATATTTTAGGGTTAAGGCAAGCAGAGTAGTCAAACAGCCAGAGTTCATCAACGGTAAAGCAATCCAGCAATTCAGGGGTTAAGGCAAGCAGCGTAATAAAACAGGCAGAGTTCATCAAAAGTTAAGCAGTCAAGCAATTCAGGGGTTAAGGCAAGTAGCGTAGTCAAACGGGCAGAGTTCATCAACAGTTAAGCTGTCCAGCAATTCAAAGGTTAAGACAAGCAGCGTAGTCAAACAGCCAGAGTTCATCAACGGTAAAGCAATCCAGCAATTCAGGGGTTAAGGCAAGCAGCGTAATAAAACAGGCAGAGTTCCTCAAAAGTTAAGCAGTCAAGCAATTCAGGGGTTAAGGCAAGTAGCGTAGTCAAACGGGCAGAGTTCATCAACAGTTAAGCTGTCCAGCAATTCAAAGGTTAAGACAAGCAGCGTAGTCAAACAGACAGAGTTCATCAACAGTTAAGCAATCCAGCAATGCAGGGTTAAAGGCAAGCAGTGTAGTCAAACAGGCAGAGTTCATCAAGAGTTAAGCAATTCAGCAATTCAGGGGTTAAGACAAGCAGAGTAGTCAAACAGGCAGAGTTCAGCAACAGTGAAGTAATACAGCAATACAGCATAAGAAATACAGAACCAAGGAGCACAAGAAGAAACACCTATACTTGGGAACAGGTTAGAGAGAATAAGGCCTTTATATAGGGAAGACAGGGCGGGTGGTGATGATGTCATCACCATTCTGCAGTTACACTGCCGTATCCTTAGCAACAGGAGGAATGCCTGTGCCCGTGGCAACGGCAACAGCAGAGCAGAGAGCAGCGTGACAAACAGGTTGTGCAATGATAAATGCCGACAGCGTATGCTGTCAACATTTATCGATGTGTAGCGGACATGATATGCTACATAAGTTATTCGTTCCTTTAAGTAGCAATAAAGACAAAACCACCAAGTTGGGAGAGAAAAGGCTGCAGCTTATTTATTAAAACCAAACCAAATAATAAATTAACATTTTAACTTTAACATTTTAAAACACCTTTTAAAACACCTCAGTGCTTCCAGGGCGGGGCATCCACCATCACTCTTCCTTTTGCTACACCTCCACAAGTAAAAGCCATTATCCATCAGGCGTAAGCCTCAATAGGAGATAGAAAGCACCCCACCACTACTCGCTCCTCAGCGAGTACCGCCACCGAAAGCTAAGGCCTTTTCAATCCCTTCTCTAACCATAAAAATTAAACAGGTGCAACCCTACCTCGTTCAGGTGCACTCCATCCTTCAGGTTAAAACATCTACCTGATTCCCCCTCAAACTCCACATGGCGTAGGCCAATACCCTCCAACCTTCTCACATACCCACTGACCATTCTATTTACCTTCCGTCTGGAAGCCTCCAACTTCTTGAAATCCAATGCGGACCTCCATACCAGCCTACTCTCAACTTCTGACCATACCAAAACAACCCCTGGAAACAACTGTACCAGTCTATCAAAACCCCTCTTCATCTCCTCAATAAAGTCCTTTTGAGGCATGAACCCCAAATCATTCCCCCCTGCGTGGATAAGTAAAACTTTTTTGGGGGGGGAACAGCCTTGCATATTCCACCACCTTTCCCACTACCTGCTCTCATTTCATCCCCCCCCCAAACCATCTCACAACTACTCGTCTCTAGGGAAACCCAGGTGGACCCCATCTTCCTTCACTGCAGCTGCCTTTCGCACCCAAAACACATACGAGTTTCCTAAAATCCAACATCTCACTGGATCTGCCAAATGAAAATTAAAACCCATCAGCTACCCCCCTCTTATAACACCAGGCCTGGCCTCACATACCCCCGAAATCTCTCAGACCTTCACCTTCCAATCCTCCTAATTACCGACGGCTCGAGCCTCAAATTTGCTGCCTCAGTGACCGCCCCGATTCTGAACGAATGCGACCCAAACTCTAACCCAATCAAACCCATTAAACCCAACACCTTCCACATAACCGCTACGAATTGGAACTGAGATAACATCAACCCATCTGCATGCACCAGCAATGGGTCTGAGCTATGATGGGACACCCCAAAGAACTCCCATACCATCCCCACTGGGCAACAATCCCCCCAATCTCCTTCAAAACAATCACCACCCGTCTTGGTCCGTTTTCGACCTCCTGACCCACAACTCTACTACACCCTCCTTCAAAGCCACATCTTGCCTCCCCAAACCACTGCTATCCCGATGATTCTTCCCCATCAATTCAGATACCCTGAAGGCTCCGAAGAAAGCCATTACAAATGCCGTTCTGAACGGCAGTTCTTCGTGCAATGAAAAACATATGGCTAGATTACGAGTTTAGCATTAGAGGCTATGCGTTGCTGAGCAGTTTATGCTCACCGCTCACTTTCATACAGCGCTAGTATTACGGGTTTTTACAAACCCGGCATTAACAGACAAAAAGTTTTGCTCCACATCTCACTCCAATACCAGTGCTGCTTACGTTAGCGGTGAGCTGGTTGTGCGTGCTCGTGCACGATTTCCCAATAGGGATCAACGGGGAGAGCCGGCTGAAAAAAAGTCTAACACCTGCAAAAAAGCAGCGTTTAGCTCCTAACACAGCCCCATTGATTCCTATGGGGAAATAAAATTTAGGTTTACACCTAACACCCTAACATGAACCCCAAGTCTAAACACCCCTAATCTTACACTTATTAACCCCTAACCTGCCGCCCTCGACATTGCCGACACCTACATTATAACTATTAACCCCTAATCTGCTGCCTGGCTTGGATGAAGACTTCTCCCGGCTTCGTTGAGGACTTTGACCCGGTTGGATGAAGACTTCTCCCGGTAAGGTGATCTTCAAGGGGTTAGTGTTAGGTTAAGGGGGTATTGGGTGGGTTTTAGAGTAGGGTTGGTTGTGTGGGTGGTGGGGTTTAATGTTGTGGGGGATTTGTAATTTTTTTTACAGGTAAAAGAGCTGATTACTTTGGGAAAATGCACCGCAAAAGGCCCTTTTAAGGGCTATTTGTAATTTAGTGTAGGGTAGGGATTTTTTTTTTTTGGGGGGGGGGGCTTCTTATTTTGTTAGGGGGATTAGATTAGGTGTAATTAGTTTAAAAATCTTGTAATTTGTTTATTATTTTCTGTAATTTAGGTGGTTTTTTTGTACTTTAGCTAATTTTATTTAATTGTATTTAATTGTATTTAATTTAGGGGATTCATTTAATTATAGTGTAGTGTTAGGTGCTACTGTAACTTAGGTTAGGTTTTATTTTACAGGTCAATTTGTCTTTATTTTAGCTAGGTAGTTTATTAAATAGTTAATAACTATTTAGTAACTATTCTACCTAGTTAAAATAAATACAAACTTGCCTGTAAAATAAAAATAACCCCTAAGCTAGCTACAATGTAACTATTAGTTATATTGTAGCTAGTTTAGGGTTTATTTTATAGGTAAGTATTTAGTTTTAAATAGGAATAATTTAGTTAATGATAGTAATATTTATTTAGATTTATTTTAATTATATTTAAGTTAGGGGGGGTTAGGGTTAGACGTAGAATTAGGGGTTAATAACTTTAGTATAGTGCTGGCGACATTGGGGGCGGCAGATTAAGGGTTAATAAATGTAGGTAGGTGTCGGCGATGTTAGGGACGGCAGATTAGGGGTTAATAATATTTAACTAACGTTTGCGAGGCGGGAGTGCGGCAGTTCAGGGGTTAATATATTTATTATAGTGGTGTCGATGTCCAGTTCGGCAGATTAGGGGTTAAAAAATATTTTTTTTTGTGTTTGCGATGTGGGAGGGCCTAGGTTTAGGGGTTAACAGGTAGTTTATGTGTGTTAGTGTACTTTTTAGCACTTTAGTTAAGAGTTTTATGCTACGGCGTTGTAGTGTAAAACTCTTAACTACTGACTTTAAAATGCGGTACCATCTTGACAGGAGAGGGTCTTCCGCTCACTTTTTGGCAGACTCGTAATACTGGCGCTATGCAAGTCCAATTGAAAAAAAGAGGATACGCAATTACGTAAGTGGATTTGCGGTATTTCCAAGTCTGGCCAAAAAAGTGAGCGGTGAGCCTGTACCTTCAAGATTCGTAATACCAGCGGGCATTAAAAAGCAGCGTTAGGACGGCTAACGCTGCTTTTTAAGCTTACTGCAAAACTCATAATCTAGGTGATACATTGGCCAACCGTGTAACCAAGCTTTGTAGAATGGCAAACTTAACCGGCCTACGCCCATCTACCCACAATCTACCCCTACACATACTCCTGACCGCCATCCTGACTACAAAAACTTTTGTCAGGTCCTCACCATCTAGCTTCTGGAAAAAGAACGCCATCGCTGCCATTCTCTTTCGAATCTCAGAGGGCGACAGCCTTTCACTCTCCCAATTCCCCATCCATTCCAATAAAACCCTTAAGCAGCCATCCCTATCCTCCTGCAGTTGCTCATCACATCCTCCACACTCTGGCATATCCCCTCCATGTGTTATGAGCCAGCAGCCTCAAAACTTCTGGCAGCCCAGCTGCCACAGCTCCTCGGGACATGCAACTCCTTCCTGTTCCATCTCCAGGGCCACTTCTCGGAACCGATCCCACTGAAATTGGGACAAAGCGTCAGCGATCACATTCAAACCCCCTGGGACATGCACTGCTCTGAAAGAGATATTGCAACACAAGCACTCCAGCACAAACACCCTCAGGAGCCTTATCACCGCCAATGACTTTGCCGTCAAATGGTTGATCGCCCACACCACACCTAGGTTATCCGAATGGAAGCACACCCTTTTGTTGCTCAAACGTTCAGGCCAGATCCGTAGAGCCACCACCAGTGGGAACAACTCCAAGAAAGTAAAAATCTTGGTCAGCCCCCACTCTGCCCATGGCTTCAGCCATGCCCCGACACACCCCTGTCCATTCAGGTATGCCCCAAATCCGTGGTCTCCTGCCGCGTCCGTATACAAACACAACTAGTCATCCGACCACTCCTCCTGCATCATCACCTACCCATTAAAATCCTCCAATAAGATACTCCACACCTTCAAATCCTCCTTAACATCCTTTGACAGCCGAATATGGTGTCTCGGATTCGATACCCCCACTGTTGCCAGAGACAGCCGCCAGCAAAAGACCCATCCAATGGGTATAATCCTGCAAGCGAAATTTAGTTTACCCAAAAGGGACTGGACCTCCCTGAGGGTAACTTTCTTGCTCCCTAAGATGCTGCCAATCACCATCTGTAGGTCCCGGATTTTGTCCACCGGGAGCCTGTATTCCATCCTGACTGAATCTATCTGGATGCCTAGAAAACTCAAAGAAGTGGACGGCCCTTTAGATTTCTCTGCCGCTACCGTTATACCAAAATCCAGGGCTACCTGCCCAAAAACCCTGACCAGCAGCTCACATACCTCAGACCCGGCTGGGCCAACAAAAAGGAAATCATCCAAGTAGTGCACTACTGAGGATTTCCCCGCTTTCTGCTTCACAACCCACTCCACAAAGGAACTGAACCTTTTGAAATAAGAACAGGAAATGGAACAGCCCATCGGGAGGCAGAGGTCCACGAAGAAGAGGCTCTCCAGCATACATCCCAGGAGGTGATGACACCTCGGGTGTACCGGTAACAAGCGGAACGCTGATTCAACATTGGCCTTAGCCATCGATGCTCCCTTCCCCGCTGCTTTCACCAAAGTCACCGCTTTATCTAAGGAAACACACTTCACTTAAACCAATTCCGGATCAATACCATTGTTGACTGATAACCCCTTGGGGTGGGACAGGTGATGTATAATCCGGAATTGCCCCGCCGCCTTCTTGGGGACCACTCCAGATGGGGAAATTCTCAAATTAGGCAAAGGAGCCATTCTCTCCAGCCTCACTTCCTTCCACAATTTGTCCCGCAACACCTCCGGGTGTTCCCTAGCCGATTTTAAATTCCCAGCAAAACCCCCCACCTCCTGCTCTTGGTACGGAATTACAAAACCCATACTGAAGCCCGTCAAAATCAGCTCAGCATCCCCCGCATGCCCCAGCTTACGGGTGTACGCCTCTAGCCACGGCACCATCTTTTTTACCCTCACCGGAGTCCGTGCCCACTGAACCCACGTCCACTGACCGGGTCCCTTGCCTAGCCTTCTTGAAGCATTTTGCAAAGGAGTGGATCCCACCACAGCCGGAATACTCATGCATGTATTTGCACGATGCCCCGAATTTACACTGCCCTTCATTAAACTGGAAACACAAACCTTTCCGGATTGCCGTTCCAGCTCCACTGCCTATGCTACTGCTCCCACTCGCCTGCCCATAGCCCCAAAAGGAATAATTCCCCCTTAAGGGGGTCATCATCTCCAACCATATCCCCATATATCCCACCTTACCCCCTCCGCTCGCCACCGGCGCACCTGCTCCACTTACCACTATGCTCGCCTGCAGACCTCCCCCCAACGAAACTGGCCCTGGGGTCACCCACTCCGCCGCTACTGAAATCCCCCACCCAGTAGGCCTCTCCAAGGCCAACAGTAAACCCTTCAGGCATGCCAAATTCACTTCCCTCTCTCCATTCACTGTCTCATTGATGCCGGGTGCCCCACCAGCCACCACACTGTCAGGGTTTTTTCCCTGTTGTGTTTGCCATGTGCTGCTGGCAGCCATTTTACTCACCTCTCTTCCTGACTCTGGTGCATTGTGGGGGATGCTGCTCATTTCCTGCACTTCCTTTTATGGCCAGACTGGTGTGCATCATCCATGTGAGACAGTCTCAGAATTGTGATGTCATCACTTATTATTTAAAGGGCCTCTGTTCAGTATGCTTTGCCTTTGCATTGTCTCAGACCTGTTTGTGAGAGTTCCTGTGTATTACCTGGCTGCCTGACGTCCTTCCTGGTTCCTGATCCCTGGCTTGTTCCTGACTCTGCTGTTTTCCTTGTTCCTGATTCCGGCTTGTCTGACTATTCGTTTTGGCTCCTGACTCGGCTTGTCTGACTACCGGCTCTGGTTTTGACTCCTGGCTTGTTATTTGACTTGTGGACTTTTTATTATTTTTTGCTATTAATAAAGGTGTGATTATTTTTGCACTTCTCGTCTCAGTCTGATTCCTGGCACCCTGACATTGTGCAAAGGCCATGAATCCTGATGCTGCTAATTATCCACCTTTACCTGCCATCATTTCCAGGATGGATGTACAGGATCACCGCTTGGATCAATTTGCACTAGCCCTGCAAACCCTGCTGACTCGCACTGCACATTTGGACCAAAGTGTCCCGCAAGTTATAGCTGCTCCTGTTTCCGCTGCTGCACCTATGCCTACCAGGAGCATGTCCGGTTCTGCACCTCTACCTCAGCGATATGGAGGCGATCCTATTCAGTGCAGAGGGTTTTTGAACCAGGTGGGCATTTACTTTGAGATGTTACCTCATCGTTTCCCTCTGACAGAGCTAAGGTGGGATTTCTCATCTCGTTACTCTCTGAGACAGCTCTTGCCTGGGCTAATCCCTTGTGGGAGACTAATAAACCTGTGATTTCAAATTACCCTGAACTTGTGGCCTTCTTTCGAAGGGTATTTGATGTTCCGGCTCACTCCTCCTCTGCTGTTAAACGACTCATGTCCATTCAGCAAGGTACAAGATCTGTTGCTCAGTATGCTATTGAGTTCCGTACGCTTGCCACAGAGGTAAGTTGAAACAATGAAGCCCTTGTTGCCGCCTTCTTTCATGGGCTCTCTGATGTGATTAAAGATGAAGTTGCTGCCAGAGATTTACCAGAGGATCTCGAGGCATTGGTGTCTTTTTTTATCCTAATTGACATCAGACTCAGAGAGAGGCCCTCTTTCAAGCAGCGCTTGCTGAAGCCTCCTGTTCCATTGTGTCCTATGTGTTCGTTGGCACCCATGCATCCCTCTCCTACCATGCCTCCTGGTCCCGAGTCACCAGGTACTGCTGAGCCGATGCAGTTGGGATTCACGCGTCTCTCCATGGCGGAGAGGGCCTGTAGGAGGAGGGAGGGATTCTGCCTCTATTGTGGGTTACAGGGCCACCTTTTGAAGTCTTGTCCTACACGGCCAGGAAACACTCACACCTAAGATCCTGTCGGGGGCAGACCTTGGGTGGTTTATCCTCGTCCCCAGAACTGCTTAAAGGGCCATTATACTCTCATTTTTTCTTTGCATAAATGTTTTGTAGATGATCTATTTATAAAGCCTATAAAGTTTTTTTTTTTTTAAAAATGTATAATTTTGCTTAATTTTAAATAACATTGCTCTGATTTTCAGACTTCTAACCAAGCCCCAAAGTTTTATTTGAATACCATCAGCTACCTTCTCCAGCTTGCTCCTGTTTATGTAAAGGGTCTTTTCATATGCAAAAGAAGGGGGAGGGGGGAGTGTTTTATTTCCCACTTGCAGTGGGCTTTCCAACTGCCTTTTCAACAGAACTAAACTGAAATCTTCTAAGTACGTTTTTAAACTATTTTATACTTGATTTTTATATCAGTATCTGTGCATCTTATTCTTTACAGTAGTGTCTATTACATGCAGTTATATGAAAATGAGTGTATACTGTCCCTTTAAGGAGAAACCTTTGGTCACGATTGTCCTTTCCTGGGTAGACTCCTCCATAGTCACTCAGGCTCTTGTTGACTCCGGTACTGCGGGCTATTTCATTGACAGAGCTTTTGTATCAAAGCACTCCATTCCTATTTTGCCTCGGTCCGTTCCACTTGCTATTGAGTCCATTGATGGCAGGTCCCTTCAGCCCACACTAGTTACTCACAAAACTGCTCCGTTGTCCATGGCTGTTGGGGCTCTCCATTTTGAAACCCTCCAGTTCCAGGTGATAAACTCTCTGCATTTTCCAGTTGATCTGGGTTATCCCTGGCTCCAAAAGCACAATCCCAGTCTCGACTGCCGCAGGTCCGAAATTTTGTTGTGGTCCCTGCAATGTATTTCCACTTGTCTTCAGAAACCAGTTAAAGTCTTGTGCACTTCTTTGGTATCTCAATTGCCAGAGGAGTACCGAGAGTTCCTAGACGTGTTTGACAAAGTGCGTGCCGGTACGTTGCCTCCTCACCGGTCTTACAATTGTGCCATAGACCTGCAACCCAGAGCCATTCCTCCTCGGTACCGGGTGTACCCTCTGTCTGTTGCAGAGAATTGTGCTATGGAGGACTATGTTGCCGATGCTCTGTCGCGGGGGATCATCCGCTAATCCTGCTCTCCTACAGGGGCTGGCTTCTTCTTTGTGAAGAAAAAGGGTGGCGAGTTAAAACCATGTATCGATTATAGGGGTCTTAATCGTCTTGCCATTAAGAATGCTTACCCTATTCCGCTCATTAAGGAACTCTTTGACTGCCTCAAGGGAGCTACGGTCTTTACTAAACTTGATTTGAGAGGAGTGAACAATCTCGTTAGGATCAAGGAGGGTCACGAATAGAAAACAGCATTTAACACCAGGAGCGGGCATTATGAGTATCTTGTAATGCCCTTTGGTCTATGTAATGCTCCTGCTGTTTTTCAGGAATTTATTAATGATGTCCTACGAGATATGTTGCAACAGTGTGTTGTGGTGTACTTAGACGACATCCTCATACACTCACCCACACTTGAGGCTCATCGTTCTGATGTTACACCGGTTCTTCAGAGACTACATGAGAACGGCCTGTTTTGTAAACTTGAGAAATGTGAGTTCGATCAGACTAAAGTAACCTTCCTAGGTTATGTTATCTCTGTTGCAGGGTCCTCCATGGATCCCGACAAGTTATCTGCAGTTCTGCATTGGCCTCGCCCAGTTGGTCTTCAGTCTATTCAACGTTTTTTGGGGTTCGCCAATTACTATAGAAAGTTTATTAAAAACTTTTCTTCCTTGGTCAAACCTATCACAGACATGACCCGTAAAGAGAATGATCCACTCCATTGGTCAAATACTGCCATTAAGGCCTTTGATAGTTTTAAGACTTCCTTTGCTGCCGCTCCAGTTCTGGCTCATCCTAACCCTGTCCTGACTTTCGTTCTTGAGGTCGATGCGTCTGAGACTGGAGTAGGTGCCCTCTTGTCTCAATGTCCTATGCCTGATGGTTCCTTGCATTTCTTGTGGTTTCTTCTCTAAGAAATTGTCTCCAGCGGAGTGCAATTATGAAATTGGCGACAGGGAATTACTGGCCATAATTTTGGCACTCAAGGAATGGAGGCATCTTCTCGAGGGTACTAGCGTGCCAGTGCTCATTCTTACTGACCACAAGAATTTAACTTATCTATCTGAAGCAAAACATTTGTCGCCCCGACAGGCCAGATGGGTGCTATTTTTGTCTCGGTTTAATTATGTGGTCTCCTACCTGCCTGGTAGTAGGAATATTAGGGCTGATGCCCTCTCTCGACAATTTTCGCCTTTGTCCAAGGAGGAGTCTGTACCTACTCCTGTTATACCTCCTGACCATATTTTGGCTACTATATGTACTAATTTGACTTCTCCCTTGGGGGAGGAGATCCTGGCTACACAAACCAATGCACCTCCTGAGACACTTAGTGGTAAGTGGTTTGTTCCTGAGAATCATCGAACTAAACTTTTGCACACTTACCACTATCCTAAAGCCGCAGGTCACCCAGGCAAGAACCAAATGATTTGGTCTGTCACTTGACAATTCTGGTGGCCAGGTCTTCGTTCTGATGTTGCTGCGTATGTTGCCTCCTGCTCAGTTTGTGCACAGAATAAGACTCCTCGACGTCTTCCTGTGGGTCTTCTTCAACCTATTGCTAATGGTGAGCGTCCTTGGACACATCTTTCCATGGACTTCATTGTCGAGCTCCCTGTTTCCAATGGCAATACTGTTATCCTTATGGTGGTTGACCGTTTTTCTAAAATGTCACATTGCATTCCCTTGATGAAGCTGCCTACCGCTCAGGAGCTTGCTTCAATTTTTGCCCGGGAGGTATTCCGTTTACATGGGTTACCCAAGGAGATAGTGTCGGACCGGGGTAGCCAGTTTGTGTCAGGAACTGTTCCTTTAAGCATCAGCTCCTAGCTTCCTATTGGCTACACTCCCTATAAACTCCTCCATTTCCTCTCGCACTTTGCTTAGTATTGAAATATAGCAAGGCTACAAACTTGATCCTGTGCTAACTCTACAAGCAATTTCCTAACCTGTATGCAGATTCTATAGTTTCCAGCTATCAAGGTTAATCTGATATCGCAAAAGTTTGAAAACCTCATCATAGGATTAACCTCCATGTTCCAGTTATCAAAGCATGTTATAAACGACAACGGATCCTAAGAAGAGTAACCATACAGTGTTTACTTACTCATCAAACAGCTGATCCCTTCGCTACTTTGTAACATCTTCGATTCCTAAGCTCTGTACTTCACTTGGCAATACTTACGAAGTAGCGAGTTGCAACAAGTTAACCTAACTCCTCTCCCAAACCTTCCGAGATTCAGCGTTCCTCTGAATATCAGTCGCCATTACGCTAACACGCTGACAGCCGTTCCTCCTCTCTGCCTGCAGCAGCAACCAACGAACAACATTATCTGGCTACAACAACGGTATAGTAGGAATACAGAGTCTTTCAGCTGCTATTCTTGCCAATAATAAGAAACACTGTTACATTATAAAGAGTACATCCAATTAACAACATTATCCGGCTACAATAATGCTATATTATGAATACAGAGTCTTTCAGCTGCTAATCTTGCCAATAATAAGAAACACTGTTATTTTATAAACCGAGCATTAAGTTACTTTAAGACTCAAAACCGCTATCCATAATTTAAAGGGATATGAAATTAATACCTGGGAGATAACTATTATTTAAAAACAGTTCTCCTATTTTCCTTTATCAGTGATCACCATTAGTACTCACTGATTCACATTACCCCAACAAGAGGTTAATACTTTGACTAAAATATCACTAACTTGCATGAGTCACACTCTTAACATAGTGCCACTCATAACAGTTTTAGTGAAACAAACCCATATAGTTTAAGAAGATTTGCAATTGTGTTCCATAAAACAGATCCAGATAAGAAAGCATTACAGAATACTAAGCCCAAAATATACCACAGATCATATTCGACCTATCACAAAAGGTTGATCAGTACATGATCTGCAAGTCGAGAACCAATCTCTTAGAGGTATTATGAGAGATTCATTAATAGTACAACCTACCCAACAGTTACAAGTTGTTGAACCTTCTGTCTCACTTCCTGAACCATTTTCAGGCAATAGAAAATTATACAGGCAGTTCAAAAACTCCTGTCAATTACTTTTCAACTTAAGACCCCGCAGTTACCCCACAGAAAGGATTAAGGTGCTCAGCACTATCGCTTTCCTACGTGGAGAACCCAGAACATGTTCAGATAATTTATGCGAGCATAATGATCCAGTGCTAGGATCTTTGAAAAAATTTTCTCCTGTATGGATGACCTGTTCCATGATACAGATGTACAGATGTCCCCAGAAGCCTCTATGAGGAATCTCAAGCAAGGAAAGAGACCTGTGGAAGAATATATAACGGAGTTTAAAATGTTTGCAGTTGATTCTCAATGGAGTCGAATTGCCTTACGTAACCAATTCCATTTAGGTCTCTCAGAAGGCCTAAAGGATGAAATAGCCAGGATTGAACTCCCAAAAACTCTGCAAGCCATGATGACAACCGCAAAACAACTGGATAGAAGATTGCGAGAAAGGAAGGCTGAAAAGTATACTTCTGAGATCAGACCTAAAAGTACCATTTCTTTCATGTAATTAGCAAGAGTCCATGAGCTAGTGACGTATGGGATATAAATTCCTACCAGGAGGGGCAAAGTTTCCCAAACCTTAAAATGCCTATAAATACAGCCCTCACCACACCCACAATTCAGTTTTACAAACTTTGCCTCCCATGGAGGTGGTGAAGTAAGTTTGTGCTAGATTCTACGTTGATATGCGCTTCGCAGCAGGCTGAAGCCCGGTTTTCCTCTCAGAGTGCAGTGAATGTCAGAGGGATGTGAAGATAGTATTGCCTATTTGAATACCATGGTCTTCCTCTAGGGGATCTATTTCATAGGTTCTCTGTTATTGGTCGTAGAGATTTCTTCTCCTACCTCCCTTTTCAGATCGACGATATACTCTTATATACCATTACCTCTACTGATTCTCATTTCAGTACTGGTTTGGCTATCTACTTTATGTAGATGAGTGTCTTTGGGTAAGTAAGTCTTATCTTTTATTTATGACACTCTCAGCTATGGTTTGGCACTTTATATGTAAAGTTCTAAATATATGTTTTATACTTATATTTGCCATGATTCAGGTCAATCAGTTTATTTTCCTTCTTTCAGACTGTCAGTTTCATTTTTTTGGGAAAATGCATATGAATTAAAATATTTTTCTTACCTAAATTTTCAATTGACTTTTTTCCTTTAAATTGCGGGTGCAAAAAATGCTAGAATTTATTGCGTCATTTTTGGCGCGAGATTGACGTTTGTCTCACGTCAATGACGTCATTTCCGGCGTTGTAGTTGACGCCGGAAGTTTTCACGTAGTTGCGTCATTTTTGGCTCTCGTGTTTGTTGCAGACGTTTTTGGCCCAAAAAATATGTGGGCGTCATTCTTGGCGCCAGATTTTTAACATTATTTAAGTCTCATTTTTTAGTTGCTTCTGGTTTCTAGAGGCCTGTTCTGTTTGCATTTTTTTCCAATTCCTGAAACTGTCATTTAAGGAATTTGATAATTTTGCGTTATATGTTGTTTTTTTCTATTACATATTGCAAGATATTCCAAAAGCTGTTCCTGTATCAGAAAATACTGAGGGATTCCTGATGACTGATATCAGTCGAACCAAAGCTAAGTTAATTTATTTTAATGTTATGAATGTTTATCTTTAGCTATGGTTTGTAATAAGTTATTATGATAAACTTTTACATGCAGAGTCCATTAGTATTTATGCATTATCTATTGCTATTCTTTTTACATCTAATGTACAAGATATACTTAGGAATTTATAAGAATATTTTTCTGATTCTATTCTAAAGGCTTTGTCTGCCATCCTGCCTTCTAATAAAAATTTTGGGTCTTTTTTAAACTTCTCATTTAGTTGATGAAGTTTCAAATGACCAACAACATACTGAATTATCGTTCTCTGATGGTGTTTTTTCTCATTCAGAATATTCTTCATCAGATATTGACACTAACAAATCTACTTTTTTATTTTTAAATAGAGTACATTCGTTCTTTGTTGAAAAGGTGTTGATTATTTTGGATATTGAAGTAACTAGTTCTTTTGATTTTAAGACTAGCTAACATTTAAATTCTGCTTATTAACCTTCTGCGGTTTCTTCAGAGGTTTTCTCCAGTTCCTGATACTAGGGAATGGAATAGGCCGGGAATTTCTTTTATTCCTTCTTTAAGGTTTTTAAATTGTATTCTTTGCTGGCAGTTAGTTTTAAGTTTTGAGGAAAGATCCCCCAAGTTAATGGGGCTATCTCTACTCTTGCTAAACATACTACTATTCCTATAGCAAATAGAATTTATTTTTTCCTTCAGATGGGAAACTTGTATCTTATTTAAGGAAAATTATTTATTTTCAGGTACTTTTCTTAGACCTGTAATTTATTTGGCTGATGTTGCAACTGCTTCATCTTTCTGGTTGGATACTTTAGTGCAACAAGTATCGGATTATGATTTGTTTAGCATTGTTAAGTTGATCAACATGCTAATAATTTCATGTGTGTCGTCATTTTTTTGATATTTTCGCAAATGAGGTTTAATCTATGTCTTTAGCTATTTTAGCTAGAAGAACTTTGTGATTTCAATCTTGGGATGCTAATTTGATTTCTAAATTCCATATTTCTTTTTTTCCAAGGTAATCAATTATTTGGTTCACAATTGGATTCAATTCTTCTACTGTTACGCTGGGCTTCAAGATTGAGTTCTAAGACTAAATCTTAAGTTTATATTAGTTTTTGTTCTTACTAAGGAACGGAATCCTAATTCTTCCCCAAGTAACATGTTTATAATTGGAAGTTTTCTTCATTGAATTTAAGCCATTTAAAAGATCAAAGTCAGCTCCCCAAATTTGCATGTAGGTGCGGTTCTTATTCCAGCTTAGCTGGTAAGGGGCAGGTTAAGACTTTTTTAAAAATTGTTTGGTTCAATTCGGTCCAAACTTCTTAGATTTGGGCACAGAATAGGATTCAGAGTAAAACTGCCTGTGAGAAGTCTTTTTTTCTCTAACATATTCCAGCTATTCCAGTAAGGCTCACACTTTCCTGAAGTGTGTTTCAGACCTGTATGTATTGGGTACTTGTTAAGCGCGGCTGGTCTACCGTTGGGGCTCAAGGCGCTGCTCAGACCTGGAGTTTTCTGGGGTATTTATACCAGTTCCATTTTAGGAACAGGGTTTGGGGGTTTTATTCAAAACTATTCATTGTCCCAAAGATAGAAAATCTTTTTGAATTGTCATATAAGTGTACCATCTTTTAGAATGGTGTTTATATGGTCTATTCTGCCTTTTGGTCAGTGAGGGCATTAATTGTTTACAATAGATACAATAGATGCATATCTTCATTTTCTGTTTTCATTCAGATTATTTTCATTTTCTGAGATTATCTTTTTTTGACAAGCATTATCAATTTGTTGCTTTTCCTTCTGGTCTAGCAACAGCTCTAAGAATCTTTTCAAGGTTCTCAGTGTTTCCTTATTTGGACGGTCTTGTGGTACTGGCTCAGTCTTTTCGTTCTGCGGAATCACATACGATTCAACTTTTTTTGTTTCTTCAAGACATGATTAGAGGATCTTTTTATCAAAAGCTCTTTGATTCCTCAGACAAGTGTCACCTTTTTTAGGTTTCCAGATAGATTGTGTCAATGTCTTTGTCTCTAACAGACAAGTGACAATTTTATTGGGTTCCGTTTGTCGGAACCTTCAGTCTCTATTATTTCCTTCAGTTGCTATATGCATGGAAGTTTTGCTCATTTTCATAGGAAACCTTTCCAGTTTTTTATGCTGAATTAATGGTGCAGGGATTCTAGGATATCACTTTTTATATCTTTGAATCCCAATGTTCAACTATCTTTGACTTGGTGGTTAGATCGCCATCATATAGTTCTACGGGTCTCTTCGGTTCATTCAACCTGGACCATGATCACTACAGATGCAAGTCTTTTAGGTTGGGAGGCTGTCTGGGGATCTCTGTCAGCACAAGGGGTTTGGAAATCTCAGGAGGCGAGATTACCATTCAATATTTTGGAACTCTGTGCATTTCTCAGAGTTCTTCAGTTTTGGCTTCTTTTTGAAGAAAGAGACGTTTATTGTTTTTCAGACGGACAATGTCACAACTGTGGCGTATGTCAATCATCAGGGTGGGTCTCTCAGTCCTTAGGCTGTGAAAGAAGTATCTCGTATACTTGCTTGGGCTAAATCCAGCTCCTGTCTAATTTCTGTGGTCCTTTTCCCAGGTATAGACAATTGAGAAGCGGATTATCTCTGTCAATCAAGCTTTACATCCGGGAGAATGGTCTTTACCCAGATGTGTTTTTTCAAATTGTTCAGATGTGAGGGCTTCCAGAAATAGATTTGATGGCATCTCATCTAAAGAAGGAACTTCCCAGGGGCCTATTCAGGTCCGGGGATCCTCAGGCGGAAGCAGTGTATGCATTGACACTTCCTTGGAGTTATCAATCTGCCTATATTTTTTCGCCTCTGGTTCTTCTTTTTAGAGTGATTTTCAAAATCATCAGGGAGCAATCTTTTGTGTTGCTGGTGGCTCCAGCATGGCCGCACAGGTTTTGGTATATGGTTCTTGTTCGGATGTCCAGTTGCCAATCTTGGTCACTTCCATTAAGGCCAGACCTTATATCTTAACATTCATTTTTTCCATCAGGAACTCAAATTATTAATTTGATAGTATGGAAATTTAACGCTTAGTACTTAGTCATAGAAGTTTCTCTGATTCAGTGATTAATACTATGTTGCAGGCTCGTAAATCTGTGTCTAGTAAGATTTATAATCGAGTTTGGAATATTTACATCTCATGATGCTCTTCTCATAAATTCTCTTGGCATTCTTTTAGAATTCCTAGGATTTTATAGTTTCTTCAGGATGGTTTGTCTGCAAGTTCCTTGAAAGGACAAATCTCTGCTTTTTCTGGGCTGTTTTCACAGAAAAATTAGCTAATCTTTCTGTTATTCATTGTTTTGTTCAGGCTTTGGTTCGTATTAAGCCTGTCATTAAGCCAATTTCTCCTCCTTGGAGTCTTAATTTGGTTCTGAGGGCTTTACAGGCTCTTCCGTTTGAGCATATGCTTTCTTTGGACATTAAACTTTCATGGAAAGTATTGTTCCTTTTAGACATCTCTTCAGCTAGAACAGTTTTTTAATTATCTGCTCTTTCTTATGAGTCTCCTTTTTCTGATATTCATCAGGACAAGGTGGTTTTGCTGTCTTCATTTCAATTTTTACCTAGAGTTGTGAATTCTAACAACATTAGTAGAGGAATTATTGTCCCTTCCTTGTGTCCTAATCCTAAGAATTCTTTGGAAAGATTCTTACATTCTTTGGATGTGGTAAGAGTTTTGAAATATTATGTTGAAGCTACTCAGATTTCAGAAAGACTTCTAGTCTATTTGTTATCTTTTGTGGTTTTTGGAAAGGTCAGAAGGCTTCTGCCATTTCTTTGGCATCTTGGTTAAAGCTTTTGATTCATCATGCTTATTTGCAGTCGGGTTAATCCCCGCCTCAGAGGATTTCGGCTCATTCTCCTAGGTCAGTTTCTACTTCCTGGGTTTTTAAGAATGAAGCTTCTGTTGATCAGATTTGCAAAGCAACAACTTGGTTTTCTTTGCACACTTTTACTAAATTCTACCATTTTGATGTTTTCTCTTCTTCAGAAGCAGTTTTTGGTAGAATAGTACTTCAGGCAGCTGTTTCAGTTTGATTCTTCTGCTTATAATTTCAGTTTTTTTCATTATAAAAATTTAAACTTTTGATTTGGGTTGTGGATTACTTTATTTTATCCCTCCCTCTCTAGTGACTCTTGCGTGGAAGTTCCACATCTTGGGTATCTGCTATCCCATACGTCACTAGCTCATGGACTCTTGCTAATTACATGAAAGAAAACATAATTTATGTAAGAACTTACCTGATAAATTCATTTCTTTCATATTAGCAAGAGTCCATGAGGCCAACGCTTTTTGTGGTGGTTATGATTTTTTTGTATAAAGCACAATTATTCCAATACCTTATTCTTGATGCTTTCGCTCCTTTCTTATCACCCCACTTCTTGGCTATTCGTTAAACTGAATTGTGGGTGTGGTGAGGGGTGTATTTATAGGCATTTTAAGGTTTGGGAAACTTTGCCCCTCCTGGTAGGAATGTATATCCCATATGTCACTAGCTCATGGACTCTTGCTAATATGAAAGAAATTAATTTATCAGGTAAGTTCTTACATAAATTATGTTTTTCCCCACAGGCCAGCCTACTCAACATAATAGAGGTCCTCTGACATCAGAAGAAAGATACCGTAGGAAGACAAATAATTTATGCATGTATTGTGCAAATCCTGCACACTCTGTTCAAGATTGTCCCATTTTACTAAAGTCTAAGAAAAGTAAGTTTATTAGACTCAATTCCTCAGTTCATGATAAAAAAGTAAATACTTATGGTATGTTATCTCTCTCTCTACAGTGGGGTCAAGACCAAGTGACGAGTGAGGCCATCATAGACTCTGGGGCCTACGGATGCTTTATAATTCATCATATTGTAAAAATTAATAAAATACCTGTTATTCAGAAAAAAAAACCTGTTTATATTCGTATGATTGATGGCAGTACTCCTCTAACAGGATCTATTACACACCATACCAAACCATCGACTGTATCAGTATTAGGTAACACTGAATTGTTGTAATTTGACGTTTTATCATCTCCACATTTTCCACTTGTATTAGGGGTAAAATGGTTACAGACACATAATCCTAAAATAACATGGTCACCTTTTCATTTAATTTTCAACTCTGAATATTGTCTTAAGACTTGCATGCAAAACCATCTGCTACTACAGACTGACTCAGAAGGATTCCAGTTACCATCACATTACAAAGATTTCTCGGATGTGTTTAGTAAAACCGAGGCAGAAAATCTCCCTCCCCATCGATCGTACGTTTGTCCAATTGAATTACAACCGGGATCTACCATTCCATATGGACACTTGTATCCAGTGAGTCAACCCGAGTTACAACATTTAAAACAATATATGGAAGACAATCTCAAAAAAGGGTTTATCAGGGCTTCAACTTCCCCCTCAAGAGCCGGGATGTTCTTTGTTCGTAACAAGGATTCATCGTTAAGACCTATTATTAACCACCGAGAACTCAATAAACGCACAATCAAGAATCGCTACCCCCTTCCTCTGATACCAGAGCTGATAGATCGGTTATCAGAGGCCACAATTTACACCAAGCTCGATTTAAGGGGGGCTTACAATTTAATCAGAATAAAAGAAGGTCATGAGTGGTTGACCGCTTTTCGAACCAGATACGGTCTATACGAATACCTGGTCATGCCTTTTGGCTTGTGCAATGCTCCCGCCACTTTTCAACACTTTATAAATGATGTGTTTAGAGACCTTCTTGACATATGTCTAGTCATCTACTTGGACGACATATTAATATATTCCAAGGATGAAGAGCAACATGTTAAACATGTACGTTGGGTCCAGTCCAGGCTTAGGGAGCATAAATTATATGCAAAACTGGAGAAGTGCATCTTTCATACAGATCGTGTTTCATTTCTCGGTTATGAGATTTCCCCAACTGGTATTTCCATGCAAAATGAAAAAGTTGATGCTGTAAGAAATTGGCCTGCTCCCAAATCGAGAAAAGAACTCCGTTTCCTTGGGTTTGCAAACTATTATAGGAAATTGATTATAGATTTCTCAAAGTTCGCAAAACCACTCACTAACTTAACCAGCACATCTGTACCTTACAAGTGGAATACCTGCGCACAGATCGCCTTTGATAGCCTGAAAACTACATTTACCACAGCTCCAATACTTAGATTTCCAGATCCTCTCCTCTAATACATTCTCGAGGTTGATTCCTCAGATTACGCCCTAGGTGCTGTGCTCTCACAACAAAAGACCCTCAAAGACCCCATTCAACCTGTCTCCTTCTATTCAGCCATGATGTCTTCCTCAGAACAGAATTATTCCATTGGGGATAAGGAGCTTCTCGCTATAAAAAGATCTTTGGAAAACTGGAGGCATCTTCTCGAAGGGACCACTCTACCAATTACAATCCTCACGGATCACAAGAATCTTCTGTATTTGCAGACCAACAAGACTCTTTCTGCCAGACAAGTTCGATGGAGTTTGTTCTTCACACGCTTTAGCTTCAACATTGTTTATAGACCAGCATCTAGGAATGGTAAGGCAGATGCTCTGTCCCGCTTATTAGACAGACCTCCCATCGACGCCATCTGTAAAAATATTATTCCACCTGAATAGTTTGTTGGACTGTCATTTGAATTACTAACAGAACTCAAAAGACACACATCTTTGGAGAGTGAATTCCCTTCTCCAACAGCAGTTAAGAGAGACAATCTTTATTATCACGCTGGGAAGGTATATGTACCCAAACAGATGCAAACAATTATCCTCCAAATACAACATGATTCACCCCTGTCAGGCCATCCAGGGGTTCGAAGGACTTTGGAATTACTCAGTCGAGATTTTTGGTGGCCAAACATGAAAGACGCAGTAATCGACTACCTACAAACCTGTGTTGTTTGCATCACATCAAAGGCAGAGAAGAGATCACCGTATGGACTTTTAATGCCATTACCAGTGCCATGTAAACCTTGGCAACATCTATCCATGGACTTCATAGTTGAACTTCTAATCTCAAACAAACAGACCACAATCCTTGTAGTTATCGATATATTCACCAAGATGGCACATTTTATTCCATCTTCTGAAACAGCTCATCTATTTATCGACAACATTGTTAAGCTCCATGGTTTCCCTACCATCATTACCACAGACAGGGGTACTCAATTTACCTCGCGTTTCTGGCTGAAACTATGTGTACTGACCAAAATTGATCACCGTTTTACCACATCATTTCACCCTCAAACCAATGGGCAAGCAGAACGACTTAACCAATGGTTAGAACAATACTTAAGATGTTATTGTTCTTACCACCAGGATCATTGGATGAGTTTCCTTTCAATGGCGGAATTTGCGTACAATAATGCAGTTAATTCCTCTACAAAATTCACACCCTTTTACGCAAATTATGCTTATCATCCAAGTATTGTTTTCTCCACCCCTGGAAGTTCAAATTCACTATTAGTTGACGACCTTCATGATTCCTTACAGGAGAATTTCAAGTTCATTAAACAAAACATACGCAATGCACAGCTCACCCAGAAACATTACTACGATCTTAGGAGAAGAGCAACACCCCCGTATGCTGTTGGAGATCTTGTTTGGCTCTCAACTAAAAACATGAAACTTCAGATACCCAGCAAAAAGTTTACAGGGTTATTCGTTGGACCATTTCCAATTGTAAGAATAGTTCATGAGAATGCAATGACACTGAAATTACCGGATTGCATGAAGGTTCATCCAACGTTTCATGTGTCACTCCTGAAGCCATACAAGCAAACTCGTCAAACACAAACACTTTTTCCACCATTACCACAGACCTTGGATCCGGAGGAATATGAAGTACATTCTTTGCAAGATTCCAGGTACCACAATGGCAATCTTCAATATTTAGTTCGATGGAAGAACTTTTCTGTTGATGAGGACACTTGGGAACCTGTTTCCAACCTGAATGCCCCTAGGCTCATATCTCAGTTCCATCGTAGAAACCCGAATCGGCCACGACCTGCAACTGTGGCACAGTTGCCTTGAAGTGGGGGTCATGTCAGGAACTGTTCCTTTAAGCATCAGCTCCTAGCTTCCTATTGGTTACACTCCCTATAAACTCCTTCATTTCCTCTCGCACTTTGCTTAGTATTGAAATATAGCAAGGCTACAAACTTGATCCTGAGCTAACTCTACAAGTCATTTCCTAACCTGTATGCAGATTCTACAGTTTCCAGCTAATCTGATATCGCAACAGTTTGCAAACCTTGTCATAGGATTAACCTCCATGTTCCAGTTATCAAAGCATGTTATAAACGACAACGGATCCTAAGAAGAGTGACCATATGGTGTTTACTTACTCTTCAAACAGCTGATCCCTTCGCTACTTTGTAACATCTTCGATTCCTAAACGCTGTACTTCACTTGGCAATACTTACGAAGTAGCGAGTTGCAACAAGTTAACCTAACTCCTCCCCCAAACCTTCCGAGATTCAGCATTCCTCTGAGTATCAGTCGCTATTACGCTAACACGCTGACAGCCATTCCTCCTCTCTGCCTGAAGCAGCAACCAACAAACAACATAATCTGGCTACAACAATATTATAGTAGAAATACAGAGTCTTTCAGCTGCTATTCTTGCCAATAATAAGAAACGCTGTTACATTATAAAGAGTACATCCAATTAACAACATTATCCGGCTACAATAACGGTATATTATGAATACAGAGTCTTTCAGCTGCTAATCTTGCCAATAATAAGAAATGCTGTTACTTTATAAACATTGCATTAAGTTACTTTAAGACTTAAAACCGCTATCCATAATTTAAAGGGGTATGAAATTAATACCTGGGAGATAACTATTATTTACAAACAGTTCTCCTATTTTCCTTTATCAGTGATCACCTTTAGTACTCACTGATTCACATTAACCCCAACAAGAGGTTAATACTTTGACTAAAATATCACTAACTTGCATGAGTCACACTCTTAACATAGTGCCACTCATAACAGTTTTAGTGAAACAAACCCATATAGTTTAAGAAGATTTGCATTGCAAGATTTTGGCATTCCTTTTGTGCTCAAATGGGGATCCAGCTTTTCTTCTCCTTGGCATATCACCCTCAATCTAATGGGGCTGCGGAACGGTCTAATCAAGCTCTGGAACAGTTCCTCCATTGCTATGTCTCAGATCACCACAATAATTGATCTGAACTGTTACCTTGGGCAGAGTTTGCTCGTAATAGTGCTATTAATGCTTCCTCCAAGTTATCCCCGTTCATGGCAAATTATGGGTTTCAACCATCCTTGTTGCCCGATTCATTCATGTCTCAGGGTATTCCGGCTGTGGAGGAGCATCTCCGGCAACTCCGTTCCACGTGGGTGCAGATTCAGGATTGCCTTCATCGTTCTATGCAGCGCCAAAAGTTCCAGGCTGATCGTAGGCGTCTGCCCGCACCTTCCTACCAGGTTGGTGAGAGAGTTTGGCTGTCCTCCCGCAACTTGAAACCTTTGTGTGCCTTCCAATAAATTGGCTCCCCGTTATGTTGGTCCTTTTCAAATACTCAGACGGGTTAATCCTGTGGCTTACGCTCTTGACCTTCCTCCTGCTATGCGCATCTCCAATGTTTTTCATGTCTCCCTCTTGAAACCATTGGTTTGTAATCGGTTTACCACTGTGTTGCCTCATCCCCATCCTATCTTTGTTGACAACCATGAGGAGTATGAGGTCATCAGCATTATTGACTCTTGTATATCCAGGGGGCGTGTACAGTATTTGGTTCACTGGTGGGGCTACGGTCCGGAGGAGCATTCTTGGGTTCCCTCCTCTGATGTTCTGCCCTCCTCCGTGCCTTCCATGCCCGTTTCCCCAATAAGCCTTTTGTCCTCCTGTGGGGGAGGGGTCATTGAGGGGAGGGTACTGTCAGGGTTTTTTCCCTGTTGTGTTTGCCATGTGCTGTTGGCAGCCATTTTACTCACCTCTCTTCCTGACTATGGTGCATTGTGGGGGATGCTGCTCATTTCCTGCACTTCCTTTTATGGCCAGACTGGTGTGCATCATCCATGTGAGACAGGATGCAGTCTCAGAATTGTGATGTCATCACTTATTATTTAAAGGGCCTCTGTTCAGTATACTTTGCCTTTGCGTTGTCTCAGACCTGTTTGTTAGAGTTCCTGTGTATTACCTGGCTGCCTGACGTCCTTCCTGGTTCCTGATCTCTGGCTTGTTCCTGACTCTGTTGTTTTCCTTGTTCCTGATTCCGGCTCGTCTGACTATTCGTTTTGGCTCCTGACTCGGCTCGTCTGACTACCAGCTCTGGTTTTGACTCCTGACTTGTTATTTGACTTGTGGTCTTTTTATTATTTTTTGCTATTAATAAAGGTGTGATTATTTTGCACTTCTCGTCTCAGTCTGATTCCTGGCACCCTGACACTCACCTGCTGGCTGCTGCACCATCACCGGTCTGACCGCCTGAACTGGCACCGCTTCACCTCTGCGACCTCTGTCCCTGCGGTCATTCTCTCATCCCCAACTGGTATCCAGTCTCCTCCGAACATCCTCCTGTCGTATTCCCTCTCCACATGCACCAAAGTTGGGGACGTGGGAGGCCCTCCTCCTCGTGTCCACCTCAGTGGGAACCTCGACCTCCGGCATCTGCCAGAGGTAGCTGACCTGTCTACCGGGGCGGAATCCCCCCTCTTCATCCTGGTTCCTGTACCTGTTGACTGTAAGGGGGACACAACATTGAAATCCATTCCCCTGGAGCTCCCCCTGCCTTCTGCCCTTCTCCTCCCCCGATTCTGCTCTCTTTACCCCGCCCCCCTCTCCATTGAGGAGACAACAGCTGTAAGATCTGTGCCAGTACAGACAGATCTCCTACCTGGCCAGCCGTACCAGGTCCTGATGACGTCCCCTCCAAAGGGTCCTCTTACTCCTCCCTGAAGTCGCAGCTCAAGTTGCGGCTCTGTACTCTGCTCCTGCTGGTCCGCTGTCTCCTCTCTATTGGCAACCAGAGCCTCCTCACCCCTCTGCTCTTCCCCAAGGCACCCTGAAAAATTAGAGCATACAATTGAAACAAAATAAAAACCCCATTACCGTCCTATTCCTGCCCCCCCATGGAACAGCCCATCCCCAGAATAACCCCTTCCCCCCTCTTTTTTTTTAAAGAGATGCACCTGCTAACCCTTGGTCCACAATTGAAGCCTGGACCGCACCTTTTTTTTTTTTTAATCTGATGTGCACCAAATCCCAACCTTTGTTCTCCCCCCCTCCTCCGCTCCACTACCCCCCATACACAAATCACCTCACCCTTCACCCTGCTGCCCCCACCGCCCCAGTTCCACAAAGTGAACCCCTAGACCACCTAGGCTGCTTCTTCCATTTTGGTGTCCCCCCCCCCCCCCACAACTCAATCCTTCCTACTGACACATGGCCGCTATCTGCCGGACCATGACTCCCCTAACCTAAACCCACATGGCCGCTGTGTGCGTGCGGTCCCCTAACCTTTGTACACTGCCCTCTTGGCCTTATACCCCGACCACCCCCCTCTCCCTACACCTGCCCGTTAACGGCACCAACATCAGAGTTAACCTCTAGGCCTTATCCCCGGGCCCCGACCTACTCTGACTGCTTTCAACTTCCCCCCTCCCCCCTTATGCGGCCTTATGCCTGGCCCACATCTTCCCCTTCCCCATAGGTCCCGTTTGTAAATTGTCCCCTCTCTTCCTTTTTATTTTTAATTTTCTTGTCTCCAGCTTGCATCCCCCATATCTTCGATAACTCAGTGCTGTCCCCATCTCTTTGATACCTCAGTGGTACTTACCAGAATCCTCGCCACTCCTCCTGGATCTCACCGACCTCCTGCGTCCTCTCGCTGCGCCCGGCTCCTCCCGATGACGCCCCTCCGTGACTTCAGAAACTGTCGCCGTCCTAGGTCGCGACTCGGCCGTCCTCACCAGCCGCTCCCGTGGACCACCCAGCTGACTGCCTGCCCTCCTGAACCTCACAGTGCTGACGTCTGGACTCAGCCTTTCTGGTGGCCTCGACCTCCTGGCCAGCCATCCTCCGTTCCTTGTTGTCGCTCCATCCGCCTCCAGAACCGCCAAAGCTACCTCACCAGCCGTGCCCAGCTGCTCCCGGATCCAGGCCTCTCCATTCCTCCTCACCACAAACAGCAACTCAGCAAGAAGCGCCTCCATCTTCAGGTAAGCCGGCACCGACAACACCTCCTACCGTGCTGCTCCTGGAGGGACACCTGTGACCTCACTTCCCGTCAGGGGTTTATCAACCCCTTCCTAGACTATGCCCCTTTTTAAAACATCCACTCCTAGGAAAGTGGGGTCAAAGGTGCCCTCCTTTAATTTTGGCATCCGGGCCTTTCTTCGTATCATGTCCACTCGCACTTTGATAAATATGCCCCATACTGTCTTAAAGGGACAGTCTAGTCAAAATTAAACTTTAGTAATTCAGATAGGGCATGCAATTTTAACCCCTTAATCACCAGCAACACTTCCTGTACGTCGCTAGTCTTTCTATGGGGGTGCTTTTTTCATAGCGTGGTCTTGCGGTCAGCGGTGAGAATGCGCTATTTTTAGAAGCCAGCAGGATGGAACGAGGGTGTAATATTGCATTCGGTAAGGGGTTAAAACAACTTTCCAATTTACTTTTGTCATAAAATTTGAGCTCTGCGGAATCTGTTGGCGCTCTACAAATAACCGATAATAATAATTTGCATTGTCCTCTTGGTATTCTTTGTTAAAAGCTAAACCTAGGTAGGCTCATATGCAAATTTTCTAAGCCCTTGAATGTGGCCTCTTATGTCAGTGCATTTAAACAGTTTTTTTACAGCTTTCCCCCATAGACATCAATAGAGAGAGTGTTAGAAAAAAATTAACACCTGCACCTGCAATCGCGGAATGGCGATCGCCGTAATGCAACCCCATTGGTGTCTATGGGGAAAAGAAACACCCTAACATAAACACCTAGTCTAAATACCCCTAATCTGCCGCTCCCTGACATCGCTGACACTAAATAAAATTATTAACTACTAAACCTCCACCCCCTGAAAAATGCAGACACTAAATAAACCTATTAACCCCTTAACCGCCAGCCCTCCACATTGCTACTAATAAAAATAAACCTAATAACCCCTAAACCACGACCCCCGAAATCACTACTAATAAAATAAACCTATTAACCCCTAAACCGCCGGCCCCCACATCGCTACTAATAAAATAAACCTATTAACCCCTAAACCCCAGGCCTCCCACATAGCAACACACTAAATTAAACTATTAACCCCTAAACCTAAACCCCCCCTAATTTTAAATTAAATTTACAAAATAGCTATCTTAAATAAAAACTTACCTGTGAAATAAAAAAAAACTAACTTTAAACTATAAAGTAACCTAACTATTTTAAAACAATAAACTTAACTAAAAATAAAAAAAACTAAATTACAAATGTAAAAAATCCGATCACTACGAAAAATAAATAAATTACATTACAAAAAAATAAAAACTCTAAAATTACTAAAAATAAAAAACTCTCGGCTAGATTACAAGTTTTGTCGGTAAAAACTTGCGGAGCTAACACTCCTTTTTTTCCAGCGCTCACTTTAAACAACGCTGGTATTACAAGTTTTCTGAATGGCTGCGTTAGCCTCAGAAAAGTGAGCGTTGAGCAAATTTAGCGCCACTTCTACCTGTAATACCAGCGTTGCTTACGGTACCGGTAAGCTGGAAAAACGTGCCAGTGCACGATTTCCCTATAGGATACAATGGGGCTGAGCTGGCTGAAAAAAAACCTAACACCTGCAAAAAAGCAGCGTTCAGCTCTTAACGCAGCCCCATTGTTTCCTATGGGAAAACACTTTCTAAGTCTACACCTAACACCCTAACATGAACCCCGAGTCTAAACACCCCTAACCTTATACTTATTAACCCCTAATCTGCCGCTCCGGACCCTGCCGCCACCTACATTATCCCTATGAACCCCTAATCTGCTGCCCCTAACATCGCCAACACCTATATTATATTTATTAAACCCTAATCTGCCGCCCCCAACGTCGTCGCCACCTACCTACAATTATTAACCCCTAATCTGCCGCCCCCAACGTCGCCGCTACTATATTAAATGTATTGACCCCTAAACCTAAGTCTAACCCTAACCCTAACACCCCCTAACTTAAATCTATTTTTAATAAATCTAAATAAAATTTCTATAATTAAATACATTAATCCTATTTAAAACTAAATACTTACCTATAAAATAAACCCTAATATAGCTACAATATAACTAATAGTTACATTGTAGCTATTTTAAGATTTATATTTATTTTACAGGCAACTTTGTATTTATTTTAACTAGGTACAATAGCTATTAAATAGTTAATAACTATTTAATAGCTACCTAGTTAAAATAATTACAAAATTACCTGTAAAATAAATCCTAACCTAAGTTACAAATACACCTAACACTACACTATCAATTAATTAATTAAATAAATTAACTACAATTATCTAAAATAAAATACAATTAAATAAACTAAACTATATTACAAAAACAAACACTAAATTACAAAAAATAAAAAAATATTACAAGAAGTTTAATCTAATTACACCTAATCTAAGTCCCCTAATAAAATAACCCCCCCCCCAAAAAAAAAAATAATAAAATTCTCTATCCTAAATTAAATTACAAAGTAATCAGCTCTTTTACCAGCCCTTAAAAGGGCTTTTTACGGGGCATTGCCCCAAAGTAATCAGCTCTTTTACCTGTAAAAAAAGGCCCTAACCCTAATACAATACCCCCCCCAACATTACAACCCACCACCCACACACCCCTACTCTAAAACCCACCCAATCCCCCCTTAAAACAACCTAACACTACCCCATTAAAGATCACCCTACCTTGAGCTGTGTTCACCCAGCCGGGCACCGATGGGGCAGAAGAGGACATCCGGAGCGGCAGACATCTTCATTGAGGCGGCATCTTCTATCTTCAACCTTCCAGAGCGGAGCAGAGCCATCTTCTATCCAGCCGACGCGGAGCCATCCTCTTCAATCGAAGTCCTAACGCAGAATGAAGGTTCCTTTAAATGACGTCATCCAAGATGGCGTCCCTCGAATTCCGATTGGCTGATAGGATTCTATCAGCCAATCGGAATTAAGGTAGGAAAAATCTGATTGGTTGATTTAATCAGCCAATCGGATTGAAGTTCAATCCGATTGGCTGATTGGATCAGCCAATAGATTTGACCTCGCATTCTATTGGCTGATCCAATCAGCCGATCGGATTGAACTTCAATCCGATTGACTGATTAAATCAACCAATCGGATTTTTCCTACTTTAATTCCAATTGGCTGATAGAATACTATCAGCCAATCGGAATTCGAGGTACGCCATCTTGGATGACGTCATTTAAAGGAACCTTCATTCTGCATTAGGACTTCGATTGAAGAGGATGGCTCCGCGTCGGCTGGATAGAAGATGGCTCCGCTCCGCTCCGGAAGGATGAAGATAGAAGATGCCGCTTGGATGAAGACTTCTGCCGGTCTGGATGTCCTCTTCTGCCCAGATAGGATGAAGACTTCTGCCAGTCCGGATGTCCTCTTCTGCCCCATCGGTGCCCGGCTGGGTGAACACGGCTCAAGGTAGGGTGATCTTCAATGGGGAAGTGTTAGGTTTTTTTAAGGGGGGATCGGGTGGGTTTTAGAGTAGGGGTGTGTGGGTGGTGGGTTGTAATGTTGGGGGGGTATTGTATTTCTTTTTTTTAAAGGTAAAAGAGCTGATGACTTTGGGGCAATGCCCCGCAAAAAGCCCTTTTAAAGGCTGGTAAAAGAGCTGATTACTTTGTAATTTAGTTTAGGATAGGAAATTTTATTATTTTGGGGGGCTTTTTTATTTTTTTAGGGGGCTTAGATTAGGTGTAATTAGATTAAACTTCTTGTAATATTTTTTTATTTTTTGTAATTTAGTGTTTGATTTTTTTGTAATATAGTTTAGTTTATTTAATTGTATTTTATTTTAGATAATTGTATTTAATTTATTTAATTAATTTATTGATAGTGTAGTGTTAGGTGTATTTGTAACTTAGGTTAGGATTTATTTTACAGGTAATTTTTAATTATTTTAACTAGGTAGCTATTAAATAGTTCTTAACTATTTAATAGCCATTGTACCTAGTTAAAATAAATACAAAGTTGCCTGTAAAATAAATATAAATCCTAAAAAGCTACAATGTAACTATTAGTTATACTGTAGCTATATTATGGTTTATTTTATAGGTAAGTATTTAGTTTTAAATAGGAATAATTTATTTAATTATAGTAATTTTATTTAGATTTATTTAAATTATATTTAACTTAGGGGGGTGTTAGGGTTATACTTAGGTTTAGGGGTTAATAACTTTATTATAGTAGCGGCGACGTTGGGGGCGGGAGATTAGGGTTTAATAAATGTAGGTAGGTGGCGGCAACGTTGGTGGGGGCATATAAGGGGTTAATAAAATTTACTATAGTGTTTGCGAGGGGGGAGTGCAGCGGTTTAGGGGTTAATACATTTATTATAGTGGCGGCGATGTCCAGTCTGCAGATTAGGGGTTAATAAGTGTAGGTAGGTGGCGGTGACATTGCGGCTGGCAGATTAGGGGTTAAAAAATCTAATGTAGGTGTCGGCGATGTTAGGGGAAGCAGATTAGGGGTTCATAGGTATAATGTAGGTTGCGTCGATGTCCGGTCGGCAGATTAGGGGTTAAAAATATTTATTTTAGTGATTGCGATGTGGGGGGGCCTCGGTTTAGGGGTTTATAGGTAGTTTATGGGTGTTAGTGTACTTTGTAGCACTTTAGTTAAGAGCTTTATGTTCCGGCGTTAGCCCATAAAACTCTTAACTACTGACTTTTATATGCGGTAGGAGTCTTGGAGGTAGAGGCTGTACCGCTCACTTCTTCCAAGACTTGTAATACCAGCGTTAGCCAAATCCCATTAAAAAGATAGGATACGCAATTGACGTAAGGGGATTTGCAGTATGGAAAAGTCACGGAAAAAAAGTGAGCGTTAGACCCTTTCCTGTCTGACTCGTAATACAAGCGGGCGTTAAAAAGCATCGTTAGGACCCCTTAACGCTGCTTTTTAAAGCTAACGCAGAACTCGTAATCTAGGCGTCTAAGATTACAAAAAATAATAAACAAAATTATACAAAATAATAAAAATTACACCTAATCGAATACCCCTACAAAAACAAAAAAGCACCCCCCAAAATAAAAACACCCGCTAACCTAACAATAAACTACTAATAGCCCTTAAAAGGGCCTTTTGTAGGGCATTGCCCTAAGCTAAACAGCTCTTTTACCTAATAATTACAAAGTCCCCCTAACAGTAAATCCCCCACCCAACCAACCCCCAAAATAAAAAAACCTAAGTAAAAAAAACCTTCTTCATCCAGGCGGCGACATTTTCATCCATCGCAGAGGCATCTCCTATCTTCATCCCGGTGGCATGGAGCTGTGGAGATGCTTTGCATCGCATTTTCAAATCAGCCAAAAGGATGAGAGCTACTGAAATCCTATTTGCTGTTCAAATCAGGGGTTAATAAGATTAATATAGTATTTGCGTTTAGGGGTTAATAGGTAGTTTAGGTAGTTTAGGGGTATTAGTGTACTTTGTAACATTTTAGTTATGAGTTTTGTGAAACATTTTTGTTTTCGCAAAATCCAAAACTACTGGTCTCAGATTGCGGAATGGATTGTGTCAGTATAGGCTGTAACGCAAGCATTACAGCGCTAGGGAAATTGTGCATTACAGGCTAAAATGCTTGCGTTATAGCTATACCGCTGCAACTTGTAACACGGGAGACCTGCCATTCCACACGCAATGGTCAATTTTTCAGAGGTATAGCCGTACCACACCATATTGCAAAACTTGTAATCTCGCTGTCTGTGAATAACATAGGAATGTAAAATATGCATTTTGAGCATAAGGTTTTGCCATTTAGATTTTAACAATTTTCAAAGGCCTTTAGAATTTTAATGCTTGAAATGTAATAATGTAGCTTTTTTTTTTATAAGCTATCAGTTATCTAAGCCTATAACAGAAAGAATACAGGGAGTGCAGAATTATTAGGCAAATGAGTATTTTGACCACATCATCCTCTTTATGCATGTTGTCTTACTCCAAGCTGTATAGGCTCGAAAGCCTACTACCAATTAAGCATATTAGGTGATGTGCATCTCTGTAATGAGAAGGGGTGTGGTCTAATGACATCAACACCCTATATCAGGTGTGCATAATTATTAGGCAACTTCCTTTCCTTTGGCAAAATGGGTCAAAAGAAGGACTTGACAGGCTCAGAAAAGTCAAAAATAGTGAGATATCTTGCAGAGGGATGCAGCACTCTTAAAATAGCAAAGCTTCTGAAGCGTGATCATCGAACAATCAAGCGTTTCATTCAAAATAGTCAACAGGGTCGCAAGAAGCGTGTGGAAAAACCAAGGCGCAAAATAACTGCCCATGAACTGAGAAAAGTCAAGCGTGCAGCTGCCAAGATGCCACTTGCCACCAGTTTGGCCATATTTCAGAGCTGCAACATCACTGGAGTGCCCAAAAGCACAAGGTGTGCAATACTCAGAGACATGGCCAAGGTAAGAAAGGCTGAAAGATGACCACCACTGAACAAGACACACAAGCTGAAACGTCAAGACTGGGCCAAGAAATATCTCAAGACTGATTTTTCTAAGGTTTTATGGACTGATGAAATGAGAGTGAGTCTTGATGGGCCAGATGGATGGGCCCGTGGCTGGATTGGTAAAGGGCAGAGAGCTCCAGTCCGATTCAGACGCCAGCAAGGTGGAGGTGGAGTACTGGTTTGGGCTGGTATCATCAAAGATGAGCTTGTGGGGCCTTTTCGGGTTGAGGATGGAGTCAAGCTCAACTCCCAGTCCTACTGCCAGTTTCTGGAAGACACCTTCTTCAAGCAGTGGTACAAGAAGAAGTCTGCATCCTTCAAGAAAAACATGATTTTCATGCAGGACAATGCTCCATCACACGCGTCTAAGTATTCCACAGCGTGGCTGGCAAGAAAAGGTATAAAAGAAGAAAATCTAATGACATGGCCTCCTTGTTCACCTGATCTGAACCCCATTGAGAACCTGTGGTCCATCATCAAATGTGAGATTTACAAGTAGGGAAAACAGTACACGTCTCTGAACAGTGTCTGGGAGGTTGTGGTTGCTGCTGCACGCAATGTTGATGGTGAACAGATCAAAACACTGACGGAATCCATGGATGGCAGGCTTTTGAGTGTCCTTGCAAAGAAAGGTGGCTATATTGGTCACTGATTTGTTTTTGTTTTGTTTTTGAATGTCAGAAATGTATATTTGTGAATGTTGAGATGTTATATTGGTTTCACTGGTAAAAATAAATAATTGAAATGGGTATATATTTGTTTTTTGTTAAGTTGCCTAATAATTATGCACAGTAATAGTCACCTGCACACACAGATATCCCCCTAAAATAGCTATAACTAAAAACAAACTAAAAACTACTTCCAAAACTATTCAGCTTTGATATTAATGAGTTTTTTGGGTTCATTGAGAACATGGTTGTTGTTCAATAATAAAATTAATCCTCAAAAATACAACTTGCCTAATAATTCTGCACTCCCTGTAATTTTTAAATTAAACAAATTTAGATCACAAAGCTCTTAGTTTTTGAAAAGTGCTTCCTAAAAGGCCTACATTTTCAAATCTGTCCTATCAGCATAATACAGATATTTGGGTTGCAGCATTTCCACTCCAGCTTACAGATTTTGCTTTGTGGCCTCTCCAGGGAGTGTGGGACAAAATACAAATTTACTGAAATGAAAAAAGTTGTTTAATGTCCTTTTCAGTACCAATTTCTCACTAGCTAATCAGCAGAATTTCAATTACATTATAAATGGACACTCCTCACAAGCATAACATTTTTTTTCTCTTTCAGTGCATGAAAATCCAACACTATCATTACTGTAGTTTCATATATTTGAGATACATTTGTTACAAGCTAATTCTCCTGTTAGATGGTTTTATTCCATTTCCTTTTCTTTGTCTTGCTAATGCCATTCTACATAGCAGTTATCTGTCAGCTGAGGGCTGCGGTTTTCTATATTGGTGCCTGTTTGTTCCCCTTTGCACTCTGGTCTTGGGCAGACAGTCTCACCATTATCTCATTATCTTTTGGAGCACTGCCTGAGGGCTTTACTGCAACTCTTCTGTCATCTACAGCAATGCGCTGTGAATATCTTGAGGTGCAGAGTGCAGACTAACAGAAAACTAAAACAAATGAGTATCTAGAGAGGAAATTCCTTAATAATAAGTACTAGTTGGAAGACTGAAGGAATAGGAAAATATCACATACGTTAAAGGTTTCAGTTTAAAAAAAATATATCCTGGAATGGTTTCTAAAACTTTCTAGTACAAGAACTCATGGGCTTGGCATTAATACCTGACTGTGAGAATAAGACATACAAACGCAGAGATTAGGGTGATTGGCCAGTGAATCCAGCGATAATTTGAGGAAGTAAAAAGAGAAAAGCATGTGTGGGTGGACCACACGACACATAAGTGCCCTCATTCTCATGTGGATTAATGTCGCCCACCAGGTGCAGGGTCATAGAGTCTTATGTATACATGTCGTTGAATGGGGTCAGGTAAGGGGTCTGATGTAAGGTGTGGCAAGGGTATGTTGTCAAAGGGGGCTACAGGACCAGGGGTCTGCTCAAAGGTTGGTGTGTGGCAAAGAGAAGCTTCAGTGCCAAGGGAATTATATATGTGTGTCTGAATCTATCTATCTATCTATCTATCTATCTATCTATCTATCTATCTATCATCTATCTAGCTATCGTGTGATCTGCACTTTACATTCAAGCAGCAGAATAATAAAAGATCTAATATGGTGATCTAGTGTCTGTGAATCTCCTGTTACAGATTAGATTTAATAAGACAATATTTAATATTTTGTGCTTACTGTGTGCAACATAAATTAAATGTTTGGGGGAAGAAACCATTGGTGGGTGTGGCTGGTATGCCCACATCCTGTTTACTTGATTGCACTGCTGCAAATTGTACATGAAATTAAATTGCGGCAACTTTCTATGAAAATAGCTTTTATTTTTTATAACCAATAGTCTCCAGGGCCTGATGAGGGCCAATTTTCTTATTATTAACAAAATTCAGGGATATTTAACTCCACTATGCAGAATTGAGCATAGTAATATACAACAATATAGTAGGTGTGGAGTGTATCTTAAATAAAGAAATAAAATTCATTCTTTATTTATAACCATTAAAATCTCAAAAGAAGAGAAAAAGAGATTATGTACAGTTCCTTTATACCATCTAAGAAGAGGGTTACATCTCCTTAATACCCTCCTGCAACATCGCTAACAGGTGGATACAAAGGACAGAGATCATAAAGGGTTAAAAAGTGGCTATGGGCTTGTGCCGTATTATGTTCGGATAAGGAAACATTTGTCTAAGTTGTGGTTATTGGTGATATTTCACCTGATATACAATCTATACCTCTAAGTGCTATTCAGCATACTTATATTAATTTTAACAACTTAACAAATAATTCCCTTTCCACTTATATCATCAATCATTCTCAGTTACTCATCATATAAACAGATACAATCTAGTGGATAAAAAAGCGTTTGCACTTAATACATCAGGCATACACTCTATGCTTAACCGTCTCTAACAGTTTATGAAAATATGTATATAATCTAATGTGAGACAATATTTTTCAAGCCCACACTACAAAGTTTAGTAGACTGCCAGATTACAAAGTTTCAATTATCAAATAGCCCAAAGATTCCACATAATATTAAAAATACTCTAAGTAACTTAAAAGGAGAAAGTCAGTGCTGATATTTTTCAAGCACGTGTTACGGCTACAAGCCCTGCCCACCAACGGGTTTCGTCACTGTTACGTGACTTTGTCAGGTTTAGGGGCCGGCCCCGCATCTAGCGGTTCCATTTGTATCATTTTTGGTCGCCATGGTTACCACATGGCCAATGCTGTGCTCTGATGTGGCCGGTTTTGTAGTTCTACTACGTCTCTAGCATGCCTTCATTTTATTCACAGGCAGTTTCATGCCTCTAATGTAGCAGTTTATTCTCATGGTAGGTGAACATTTATTCCAGAATGTAGTTTACTGTAAAACACTTATGACAATATGCACTCAATTTTGTCAGATATCATATTTTTTATATTCAAAACTAAACATTGCTAATGTCAGTCATTTACACGTATAGGCAACTATATCTATTACACATCAGTATTAATATTCTGTGTGTCATTGCTTTATTTTGCCTTACTCATTGGGATATGTACTGATTTAATTTAATATTCACCTTTTAGATGTCATGCGTCTAGTGTGTATTTACAGTAGATTCACATTAATGTAAGCTCTAGATTTATTTGCGTAAGCTGATGAATTATTATATATTTATTTATAGGAAACATGCAAAGGATATATCTTCATTCAGACCCTTTGGGCTTTTACTTTGGAGATCATATATCCATCTGCACTCCCTCTGTAGTAAGATTTTATCCAGGTCGCCCTTTTGTTACCACAAATCTGATCTATAGCAAAAAACGTGGCATTGTATTTGTCATCTCTATGTACATTATTCATATGTTCCACCACTGGCACTGAATGTTCCCATTTTATATCACCCATATGTTCCAAAATTCTTGTGCAGAGTTCTCTTATCATTTTTCCCACATAGATTAGGGGACAGTTGCACATTGCCACTTACACAACCACCTTGAATCTACAATTCAAGAAATATGGAATTAGGTATTACTGTTGTGTCTTTGGATAAACTAATACTTTTGTTGGAAGCATATTATTGCAGGCTTGGCATCTCCCACATTTAAAGGAGCCTTTTGTGTTAGTCAGCCAATTTGTAGCTGGTTGTTGTACAAAATGACTTTTTTTGTTAACAAGTCTTTCATGTTCTTGGCCCTTCTGTTAGTGATCAGTGGGTTTTCTAGCAATATTTCTTTTAGATCATAACCTTGGTATAGGATAGGTCAGTATTTCTGAAAAATCTTCCTTACTTCAGTATTTTGATCATCAAAAGTACCAATGATCCGAACTTTCTTTCTCCATCATTGGTCTTATTTTGTTTCTTGTTAATCAAATCACTACGATCAGTGTTCTTTACTCTCTGATATGCCATTTTCAGGCATTTATTGGGGTATCCTTTTTCTTTAAAGCGAGTTTGTAGATCTTTTGCAGCCTTTTCGAATTCTGTATCATTGCTGCAATTTCTTCGTGCTCTTAGATATTGACCTGTAGGTATACCTTTTTTTCATATTTTTTTGGATGGAAGCTTTGCCAGTTTAGCAAGCTAATACTTGCTGTTGGTTTTCTAAAGATTTTTGTGGAGAGTTCACCATTTCTTTCCTTAGTGATCATAAGGTCCAAAAAGGCTATTTTTTCATCATTTATCTCAAAAGTATAAAGCATTCCAAACTTATTTTGGTTCAGCCATAGCATGAAATCAGTGAATTCCTCTCTTGTCCCAGTCCATTGTATCAACACATTATCAAAGAAGCAGAAATATTATACAATCTTATCAAGAAATGTGTTTTCATTCTCATTGAGTATCAATATATGTGGGAGCGCAGCAGGTACCCATAGCGGTCCCTTGTTATTGTAGATAGATCTTCCTATCAAAGAGGAAGTAATTGTGTTGTAATACAAACTCAAGGAGATCCAATGATAAACGTATCTTGCATATTTGATTTCAGATTCCTGGAGCATAGGAAGTATTTTACTGCTTTAATTCCAATTTTGTTATTGCATGCAATCATCCTAAACTCTCAGTATCTATTTTACTGTTTGTCAATGTCTAATACTCTAATACAACAATCCCTTTTTGAGCATTCATAGACTTCCCACCAGGGGCATATTATGGCCCATTTCTAGGGTGGCAGATTTGGGGGGCTGTAGCATGGGGGGCAAGCAAGTTCACCTCTAAGGTAGAGTTTGATAATCTCAGTAGCTTGTGTTGAAGCAAAGCATTAGAGGTCACTAGTGGGGGACAGATACACCTTGTTTTGGGGTGTAGTACATTTTGCAGCTTCTAGCTTGCGCCCTCGGCATGGAGCCGGTACTAGTAGTGCCGGGGCAGCAGCCAGCGACATTCACATTGTCTTGAGCGCTTTGGACCAAGTGGGTTTTGGAAACCGTTGCAGAGAGGTAGTCCTGTAGTTCACATACAGAAAATCAGCAGAACTAAAAGATAAGGCATTACAGTCAAGTGAGTGATTATACTGGCTACAGTTAGTGCTCTGGGAGGACCTGTGCTGGATACACTAAAAATGTGGGTGTTTCGTTGAGCATGACAAGCTAATAGCTGGATAACTTTATACCCTAGGAGGACCAGGTTGCCCTCTTTACTATGGGCCAGATTACAAGTAATGCACTTAGGAACTTTTTTGCACGTGCTAACTGTGCTGAAGTAAAGTTTTAATGTGGACGGATTAGCGTGTGTATAACAAGTTGGAAGTAAAAAGTTAGTGCGTTAGAGAAACCTGATGCTCGTTAACTTCAGGACTTCGGGTCTCGCGACCATGTTTACTTCTTCTCCCCAAAGACTTCAATAGAGTGCTAACCCCACACAAATTAGACCAACTGAAATAAACCCAAAGCTAGTTATGCATATTTTACATTCTAATGTTCTTCACATAGAAGAAAATGTTTTTATTTAAAAAAATTATATTTCTATATATTTCATGAAAGCCTCATGATTTTAGTTAGGGGTTAACTTTTTAGTTTGTGTGCTAAACATTTTTTTTTAGAATAAGTGTGTTTCTGTGTGTGTATCTTAAAGGGATATGAAACCTAAATTTTTTCTTTCATGATTCAGAAAGAGCATGACATTTTAAGCAAATTTCTAATTTACTCCTATTATCAATTTGTCTTGGTTCTCTTGGTATCTGTATTTGAAAAACAGGAATGTAAGCTTAGGAGCCGGCACATTTTTAGTTCAGCACCTGGGTAGTGCTTGCTGATGGTGGCTAAATATTCAAAGAAAAGGGGCGCGTCCTACCAATTCCCGGCAAGCGGCGATGTCGCTCCCATAGAAGTCAATGGGAGCATGATGTCATAACCCACATCGCTGCTCGTTGGCATTTGTCTGCGGAGGGGGGGGGGGCTATATGAAGTGTGTCTACATGGCACAAACAGTGCACCCACTGAAACTAAAATTAGTTTCTGTGGCAACCTAAGATCTTGTGTTGATGTGTACGAAGCAAAGTGCAGGCTACTCCCACTAGCACTCCTCGCTAACTCCCCCATAACACATATAACTACATCACACTTAACCTACACTCCTCCCGCTCCACCTAGTTACCTCACACTGACAGCCTACACTTACGTCACAGCTAACCTACATGCCCCCTGCACCACCCAGCTAACTCCCCCTGGCCACCTACACTTACACCATGTCTAACCTACACCCCCCCAGTATGCCAAGCTAAGTCTCTAATACCGCCTACACTGACATCATGTCTAACCTACACTTGCCTGGAATGCCCAGCTGTCAAAAAATAACTCACTACAATAAACTCTACTATAAATATTAAACCTCTCCATTATAACTATAAAGCTATGTCACTAAAGTTATAATCAATGTTTAAAAAATGTGTCACAGAGATGAGCTAAAACGCCGGCAGGCAACCACCAGAAGGCCCTACAAAATCTTGTCAGCCTAGTCGGGCTCCTAGAACTCAGCTGTGGACAAGAATTGAACCCAGTCCACTGCTTCTTAAAAGGGGTGTTGATCGAGTATGGTGGAAGGGATCAATTCAAACTTTTAGTATGTTGTCGGCAATTTGATGAGGCACCTAGGAATACCACATGTTTGGGGGTGCTACCTTTTGGGAGAAGGTGGGACACTTCAAATCCGGTCCCCCATTCCTCTCAGAAGGTAGCACCCCCAAACAATCGACACTCACCAAGACTTCCACCCCCTCACAATTAATATTGTTTTACACACACACACTCTGTATTTATATGTATATAATCTATACACTTTGGTTAATTAAACCAAATTAAAACCAATGAAGGGCTGAATGGTTGCCTTTGAGCCTGAGGATGGACACCCATGGTTACATTTTTTTTATGGCAGAGGTGAAATTGTTATTTGTAATTTAGGATTTAATTGATACTGAATACTGAGAAGCCAGACATACATGTTTTAGAACACATGAATTTGTTTGTAGATTATAATATTATAATCCATAAAGCTAAGAAACTTATTAAAATTTTAGGAGATAATTTTAGGATATGTTTCTCCCTGGCTCTCAGGATGATTTAAACATCTGATATCATTATCTTGATAAGGTTTGTATGTGCACTCACTCTGCAGTAAAAAACAATGACAATGGGATTTAAAGTAAAATTATGGTCACAAGGAGTCTTAGAGTCATTTTCTTTTACCATTAACACGTATAACAAGTAAATGTGAAGCAAGTAACACTGGCAGAGGAAGCAGGAGGTATGAGGGCACAGTCACATTAAAAGCAAAGCTGGTCAACTTTCACTTTGGGATGAAACCGGTAAGGTTAAATCAGCAGAAAATATATGATCTTGCGCATTCTGCAGAGAATCTGGCCTGCTGACCATAAATTGATAGAGTTACAGACACCAACATAGATACGCAGATTGCACATAGTATTATACTATTGGTGTATAAAATAAAGTAATTGGGCTTATCCTACTACAAGATGTTTCACAAACACCTTTAATTGCAAGGTCTATTTTCCTTTGTGTGTACACATGTATTTCCCTTGCAAACCTCATCCCAGCTATCTCTGGAAGAACTAAAAGGAATTCCAATCAGAGAGAAAGCGGGAAGCTGGAAGGAAATTACTTTTTCCTGCATGATGAGCACATTTATTTTGTGGTGAAACACTGAACGTTTTTTAAAACAATTTTAAAATAACTAAACTAGACACACATGAACACCTGTTGTTAAATGTCAAGATCCAGGGTGTCCATATTTTGCTTTTAACTCACATGGTGCATAGCCAGCTTAGATTCAGTTCCTCACAACCTCCTTCCTCCTCTCTCCTCCCTTTCCTGGGTGGGGCTAAGACCTCCATGTCTGACAGCAACTTCAGACTCCTCCTCTGTCACAGAGTCTCAACCACTTAAGGTGCAATAGTCCTATTTCTGCTGAGGGGAATTAAATAACCCCAAAGCAAGCCACATAGACATTTAAGTACCATGTGTCCCACACATTGTGAGGTGATCACATAGCAGGACCGCTGACTGACTTGTATTTAGTGTATTGTAGGAAGTGTTTCTGCCCATTACTAAAGGATCTCACTATCAGGGATAGGCAAGGTGTCCGTACACGGACACTGGTGTCCGTGACTAGCCCTTGCAGTGTCCACCACAACCTTAGTATATCTTTTCTTTCTGATTAAAAAATAGGAATAAAAAAAATGATGTAGTTTGAATAAAGTTAGTGGCTTGTCAAGAGACTGCTAGTGATATTGGATGATAAGTTATGGAATAAATAAAGCCTGAGTGAAATACTGGATGTGTATCTGCATCTGTATAATAACACCCGGTTCTATACAAAGACACAGTAGTGACATTGGCATATGGGTATAGCCAGACAAGGGCTGGTTATAGGATCAGTGGTATCTGCATCAGTATAATAACACCCAGCGCTATATAATGACACAGTAGTGACACTGGCACATGGGTATAGCCAGAGGAGGGCTGGTTATAGGGTCAGTGGTATCTGCATCAGTATAATAACACTGAGCACTATATAATGACACAGTAGTGACACTGGCACATGGGTATAGCCAGCGGAGGGCTGGTTATAGCATCAGTGATATCTGCATCAGTATAATAACACCAAGCACTATATAATAATGTTTTTAATTTCAAATGTACCTTGGTGTCCTTCACTAAGGTCTGTACTTTGGAAAATGTCCGCGACAGCCTTTGTCTGCGCCTATCCCTCTAACCAGATTGTGGTCCAGCTCCTCCCACCAGCAGCAGTGTTTACTGAAGTGTTTTTGTTCCACCAGCAAATATAGTACAGGAACTCCGGTTCTCTGGTTATATAGAATGCACAATGTTTAAATATTTGCATATAAATTAAAATGTAATTAATGTTTCTTGTTGTATTTATTTCTAATTAAATACAGTATGATTACTATTATAGGTCTACATAACTACATGCATGTTATGTAAAAATAAAATTTAATGATACTGACTACTATAACATAAATATATATTAACATATATATCTATGTTATCACTAATAAACACAACAAGCTTAGATAAATACGTCTTAATTTATATACCATACTTAAACCATTATACAATATACGTGCATAACTGTTAATATTGAATATCAATGCAAGGCCTGACTACAATATATCTACAAGCTTTGAAATAAAATGCATGGTCATGTATAATTCATTTTTGGATATTTAAATATATTATTATTAATTAAAATATTATTAATTATTATTGTAAATATAAATATATATATATTTTTTATATATATTTTTAAAATAGGTATTTATGTTAAAAAAAATAATTATAGCATTACATAACTGCATGCCTGCTTTGTAATAAAAATTGTAATACCAATGCCTTTTGGCACATGAGTATACATTTTAAAATATATATTTATCTTTAAAATAAAAACATTAATTTATTTACAATAGTTAAAAGAATATATATCATATATAAGAATGCATAAACCCCTAAGCTGCCCTAACCTAATCACATAATCAACTCCCATACAGGCATAAGGGGTGGTTAATTCTTTAAGGCCTAATAAATGATAACCATCAATAATCACCTAATCAACCCACATACAGGTATAAGGGGTGGTTAGTTTTTTTAAGGCCTACAAAATACTAACCAACAATAATAACCTAATCAACCACCACCTCCCAACGCAAACTAAACTAACCCCACTAAGTCACAAAAAATTAAAAAGCTAAGTTACTAAAAAAAAAAATAAACTACAGTATCCAAAATAAAACAAAACATTATACCGAAAACTAAATTACATGTCCCATAAAAATAAAAAACACACCCAAAAATGCCTGTGTCTAAACACTGGTAAGGGTGGGTGGAGTTGTCTGCTCCAGGCAGCTTAGCTATGTAATTCATTTTCCTTATTTTTGAAAATTATTTTAAAATACTTACCAGCAATTTTTAAACAATTTTTTTATGCAAACTATTTTTGATTAATTCACCCCTTTAGGATATGCACAGATCTCAACCTGTTTTATGTTCCATTAACCCCAAAAGTGTTACTCACAGTTGATTGGGAATCCAGCTCCTCTTAATCCGACATTGGGCCCTCTTCCTCCAGGCTCCAGGCTCCGTGGGGCCATCTTCGCAGCGGAGGAGGAGGACTTCTCTCTGTAATCTTCAGCTCTTTGTCTCTCTTCAGGGAACCCTGATCTTCATGCAGCCAATGACGCATACTGAAGTCCCGGAAGCGCGGAACCCCAATATACAGTATCCCACACATTTTTGTAAATATTTTATTATATCTTTTCATGTGACAACACTGAAGAAATTACACTTTGCTACAATGTAAAGTAGTAAGTGTACAGCCTGTATAACAGTGTAAATGTGCTATCCCCTCAAAATAATTAAAAACACAGCCATTAATGTCTAAACCGTTGGCAACAAAAGTGAGTACACCACTAAGTGGAAATGTCCAAATTGGGCCCAAAGTGTCAATATTTTTTGTGGCCTCGAATTATTTTCCAGCATTGTCTTAATCCTCTTGGGCATGGAGTTCACCAGAGCTTCACAGGTTGCCACTGGAGTCCTCCTCCACTCCTCCATGACGACATCACGGAGCTGGTGGATGTTAGAGATCTTGCGCTCCCCCACATTCCGTTTGAGGATGCCCCACAGATGCTCAATAGGGTTTAGGTCTGGAGACATGTTTGGCCAGTCCATCACCTTTACCTTCAGCTTCTTTAGCAAGGCAGTGGTTGTCTTGGAGGTGTGTTTGGGGTCATTATCATATTGGAATACTGCCCTGTGGCCCAGTCTCCGAAGGGAGGGGATCATGCTCTGCTTCAGTATGTCACAGTACATGTTGGCATTCATGGTTACCTCAATGAACTGTAGCTCCCCAGTGCCAGCAGCACTCATGCAGGCCTAGATCACTCCCACCACCATGCTTGACTGTAGGCAAGACACACTTGTCTTTGCACTCCTTACCTGGTTGCCGCTACACACGCTTGACACCATCTGAACCAAATAAGTTTATCTTGGTCTCATTGGACCACAGGACATGGTTCCAGTAATCCATGTCCTTAGTCTGCTAGTCTTTAGAAAACTGTTATCGGGCTTTTGTGTGCATCATTTTTAGAAGAGGCTTCCTTCTGGGACGACAGCCATGCTGACCAATTTGATGCAGTGTGCGGTGTATGGTCTGAGCACTGACAGGCTGACCCCCTACTCTTCAACCTCTGCAGCAATGCTGTCAACACTCATACATCTATTTCCCAAAGACAACCTCTGAATATGATGCTGAGCACATGCACTTAACTTCTTTGGTCGACCATGGCGAGGTCTGTTCTGAGTGGAACCTGTCCTGTGAAACCGATGTATGGTGTTGCCCACTGTGCTGCAGCTTAGTTTCAGGGTCTTGGCAATCTTCTTACAGTGTAGGTCATCTTTATGTAGAGCAACAATTCTTTTTTTCAGATCCTCAGAGAGTTCTTTGCCATGAGGTGCCATGTTGAACTTTCAGTAACCAGTATGAGAGAGTGTGAGAGCGATAAAACCATATTTAACACACCTGCTCCCCCTTCTCACCTGAGACTTTGTAACACTAACAAGTCACATGACACCGGGGAAGGAAAATGGCTTATTGGGCCCAATTTGGACATTTCCATTTAGGGGTGTACTCACTTTTCCTGCCAACGGTATACACATTAATGGCTGTGTGTTGAGTTATTTTGAGGGGACAGCAAATTTACACTGTTATACAGGCTGTACACTCAATACTTTACATTGTAGCAAAGTGTCATTTCTTCAGTGTTGTCACATGAAAAGATATAATAAAATATTTACAAAAATGTGAGGTGTGTACTCACTATTTTGGGATGCTGTATAGGGGTACCGCTTAATTCGGATTGGCTGATTTTAAATCAGTCAATCCCTATTGGCTGATTTGAATAAGCCAATAGCAAGAACTTTTTTTAAATTCTTGCTGCCTCAAAGATGGGCCCCCAGCACGAAGCGAAGACGGCGGAAGAGGCTGCCAAAGTCTGCCTCCACTGCCGTGAAGATTGACCCCCGGCGCCTGGAGCCTGGATGAAGAGGGCCCAAAGTCAGATCAAGAGGAGCCAGATTCCCCATCAACTCTGAGAAACACTTTTGGGGTTAGTTATGGCTTTTTTGTTTTTTTTATTTTTTATTTTTTAGAATAGGGTTTTTTATTTTAACTTTTCTATCCTAGGTTTTTTTTAGTTAGATTTTGTTATTTTGGGGGTTGGGAGTAGCTTTCATATAGTTGGGGGTTTTGTAAAAAAAAAATCCCTTTAGTGCAATGCCCTACAAAAGGCCCTTTTAAGGGCTATTGTAATTTATTTTAGTTTTAGGGTTTAGTTTTTTTGTGTTTTGGGTGTTTTTTTTTATTTTATGGGGCATATAGCTTAGTGTTAAGTATAATTTTTTTTTCACTTTGGATACTGTAATTTATTAGTATTGTTTTTTGTAACTTATGTTTTTTTATTTTTCTGTAACATGGATTTTTTTAAATGTTTTGGGTTACTTTGTGGGGTTATTGTAGAGGAGGGGTTTAGTTTAGAGGGGGTTAGGTGTTAGGTAAAGTAGGGTTAGATTGCGTTTGGAGTTTGACGGTTTAAGTTTATTTATTTTTTACATAGATTTTCTTTTTTTTTTCTTCTAATTTAGGGGGTTTAGTTTAGAGGGGGGTTAGGTGTTTAGTTTAGCATAGGGGTTAATAGATAGACACTAGCGGTGGGTATGTGGTGGCATAGGGGTTAATAGATATATACTTGCGGTGGGTATGTGGTGGGATAGGGGTTAATAGTTTATTGCGGTGGGTATATGGTGGCAGAGGGGTTAATAGAAAGATTTCGATCATTGGATCGAAATTTCGATCATTGGGGCCTAGGTCACAGGCTTGCCTGGAGTGGCTAGAATGTGACAAATTGGTTAAGGTGGAAAGGATCTGTTAATCCTTTCTGTGCTAAACACGCGACTGGTGCAATATATATTTGATTATTCTTTTAAATATATAGCTATTCCTATATTGAAATATATTTAAAAAGAAAAATCGATTAAAAATGATTTTTCATGTTTAAATGTATTTGAGTGGAAAGGACTCAAGTGTATGTATATATATATATATATATATATATATATACATATATATACAGTATATACATGTGTACATATGTATGTATATACACATACAGTATACTTATATTAAAACATAAATACACATGTATATACACATATATATATCTAAAACACACATGCACATATTTAGACACACGCACACAGACACGAGTGGTTGCTGGACAGGGTCTGTTTTTTCTATTTTTGTGTAAATATATATATATATTTAATATATATATATATATATATATATATATATATATATATATATATATATATACAGTATATATATAAAGCCTGTTAAACATTTAGGGCCAGATTACAAGTGGAGCGTTTACGGGCAAACGTTAAATAACCAGCAATTACAAGTGACTGGTTAATGCCACCGCAAGTTTGCGGTTTCACTTTGTTGCAAGCGCAATTAATCAGAGATCAGACCTCTGGTTAAATATAAAAAGTTGCCCCAATTGCCCACAAAAGAGGACAGTTCTTTCAAATAAAAAAATATGAACATTTTTTTCACTATAAATATATATTTACTTTATGCCTATATAGCTATAAATGTGTGCATCTATGTGTATATAAATATATAAACACATAAATATATATGTATATTTCATATAATATAACATATTTATTTATTGCTTCCCAACGTTGCACAATTTGCTACCTGCGCTGCTCTATCAGGTTTGCCGTTGCTGCTGGCTCCCATTGGAGCTTATGGAAGTGTGCTCTTGTGAGCGAGGTTGCATTCGCATTGCACCGCACCTGAAATAGATATATAAGAGAGTGGTGCATACAATTAATACACCACACTCATAGGGGGCGCTATCTAAACCTAATAGATAAACAACACAACTAAAACAGATGATAGTGGAGATAGTGCAAAACAATATATACTAAATAATTCAATCACCCCGATAGACAAATGCAGAAGTCTAGGATTGAGCATACGCAAAAAAAACAGTAGTGTCCACAGCAACAGTCCTATCACAACGATAAAAGGTAGCTCTCTGTCATAGGACGGTCATCCTGATGAATAGTGATCTGAAAAATGTAAAAGGAACAGAGGCGCCAAACATGGCCTAGTAGCGTCAGGACATCAACACACACAGGACCAACAGATTGGTATATACTCACAAGTGAGGCGCACCCAATCGTTGCTATTTGTGCAGACTGGAACTATAGCAGTGGTCCAGCTCACTGATATCCAACAGTCAAAGCCCAACTCCAGATAATCCTTAAAAGGCAGATGTATTATATCCTCAAAAGTTCCTCAGTAGCCACCTCACATTGTAAAGGATTTCTAAGCAGCATTTTAGTGTGTCTGTCCTGGGACAGCTGTCTTTTAACAAACATTGATACAGCAAAGTGTTAAAACGAAGGCTTCTCATTGGCTAATAGTATTGTCATGAGGGGGGAGGGATTATCAGACCGGTTGGTAGTGTAGTCCTATTTAAGGACAGAAAAACATATGTTAAACATGCCTGATGAAACAGTTCTTACTGAGAAACGCGTTGCATTGTTTCTCCACCTGCTCAAGTTTTTACTGGCACAAATATGAGTTGTGTTTTTTAAACGAGTTTTAAATAAAACTACTTTTTGTTTTTAATAACTTCTCAGTGTTCAGTATCTCTTGGAGCTACGCTACCTATAGGGCACCAATCCCTGATTTTGGTCTCCTGTCTATACACCTATTTGGTTAGTGTGTATTTTTTGTCTGCTGGTTTCCTGCACCCTGGAGCTGCCTTTTGGATACCAATCAGCTAGCTGGACTGCTGCAGAAATCCAGCCTGTCTCTATGGGCATGATTGATTGCCTTTCCTACAAGTGAGTACCCTGTGTTTATTTTCTGCATTGAACTCCCAAGATGCATCATTGATCTGCACCATTGGCGCCTCTATCCATTTGTGTTCCCCTAACAGTTTGCCTTCTTTTGAACGAAGTTAGAGAGCTGCCTACCAAAAAACCTCCATACTACATTCTTAATTTTGGGGACCTTTCCTTCGCTGCAAACCTGAACATTAAGTATAATAAGTACCTCCTTGGTCTGGTGGTTGTTTCCACACATTGTGGGATTTTTTGGGACATTTACAAATTGTACCATCATGATTTTGTATATATATATATATATATATATATATTATTTTTATATATATACTGTTACATTGATAGATATTACTTAAAGACTAGATTGTTGTAACATCTTATATTGTATGTCACTTAGCGCCTCCTAGATGATATCATACAGCATTTTTTTTTTTTATGTTTGGTTTGATATCTAAGTAACATGGGATGCATACATTGCGGAGAGGTTAAAATCATAAGATGCATCTTATCTGAAGCTCATAGACGATATGGCAGGACAGGTGGAATTGGATTTTAGTACTCTGGTTTTATTCTATAACCAACAGTATCTGAACTCCTTTTATGGGATGTAATACGGAAGTATTGTGTATGGGACTGATTTATGTATAAATGTAACATACGTATTGTAATAACATGCAAAAAAGTTTTAGCCAGAAGGATATTATGACACTGCCTGGGACATTGTATGATTGTATAACATCATATTTGTTATGTATCAGTGCTTTTGTTTAATAAACTGGTATACAATTAAAAGAAAAAACACATTAGGAGCATAGCAGATGCTGATAGCACACATAGGCACATGGAACAACTAATGTTGGATTAGGTAATCACTGTTACCATGGTGATTAGCTGATAGCCACCTGGGCATGTAACCACTCATTTCAAAAAGGGGTAAGGGGTAAATAGTTATTTTGGTGTCCTAAAGGAAATTTTATAGGCCTAAGAATTGTAAAGGGAACATAGTATACATAGTATTGCCTATTTATATGAAAATAGGTATTTTCCCCTTTCATGTGAGAGGGTATTTTTTGTGTGCTCCCATTTTTCCAAACATAAAAATTATGATAGTAAAATATCAGTTTTAAATTCTTTTAAAACATTAATTTTGTTCGCAGATATTTTGCAATGAAGTAATTCATTTTTGAGGCATGTTTATATAAAAGGGCCTTATACTAGCAAATTATTTGCTTCCCTGTTGCATTTGAGTAAAACTACTTATCAAATATGGTACAAATGGTAACAAAAGACTACTCACATAACAAAAAACATCAGGTGTTTATACAAAACTGTAGCCTTTAACTTCTTCAACTGATTTGGCGCAGGAAGATGACATCATAGAAATATGTTTAACAAAGTTATGACATTGCACATCTGATTCTTTTTACACACAGATCCAAGGGTTTATGGGTAATTCTGTGTGTAGAACTGTGTCAAAGGGAAGTGGGCCAACACTTATGAACGAGCTCTGAAACCATAAGAAGGGAGGATGTGTTTTGTGAGCTGTGGTTTTTTATGGGAAGAATTGCGTCCAAAGAGACAAGATTTGTTTGGCTCTCAGTTCTGTTCCTCCTGTGAAAACAATATCTGGAAAAAAATGAATGTCTGCCATACTTATTCATATATTTTGCAAAAACTCTGAGAAAGTGACAGCTTTTGGCTCTGCTGAACATAGAATCGGCCACTGAAACCAGCACATTGAAAAACAAAGAAATTGTGTTTGATGAGGCTTTTTTTAGGCTTCAGACTCAAAGCCTTACACGACCTTGCAGGAAATATTTTTGCATGTGGTGCCAATAGTGTACAGTAGATAAAATAAATGTCGGCGCCACAAGGTTATGCACCAAACTCTCTGAGAATCAAAGATAAAAACAAATACACACATACAAATTGGGTTCACTCACTTCAAATACATTGGACAAATTCTTTCCTGTATCATAAGCTGCACCAGTTCCTGTGTTTTTTACTAAAGACCCCTAATTTCTTTAGTAAATCATCTGCTTAGAATAACATACAGCTAGATTACGAGTTTGGCGTTATGAGTGAAAAAGCATCGTTATGCTTAATAACGATGCTTTTTCCCTAACGCTGCTAAAACAAGTCTTGCAGGTTTAGGTGTACTGCACACCTTTTTGGCCGTCAGTACCGCACTTTTAAAAAAGTCATTTTTGAATGGGATTTTCATAGCGCCGGTATTACAAATTAGCCTGGGAGGCCAAAAAGGGAGCGGTACACTCTATAACCACAAGATTCGTACCACCATCTAAAGTCAGTAGTTATGAGTTTTACGATACAAAGCTGTACCATAAAACTCATAACTAAAGTGTTAAAAAGTAAACTAAACACCCATAAACTACCTATTAACCCCCAAACCGAGGGCCTCCCGCATCGCAAACACTAAAATAAAAGTATTAACCCCTATTCTGCCGCTCCCCGACATCGTTGCCACTATAATAAACTTATTAACCCCTAAACAGCCACCCTCCCGCATCGCAAAAACTATTTAAATATTATTAACCCCTAATCTGCCGTCCGCCCACACCGCTGCTATAATAAACATATTAACCCCTAAACCTAACCCTAACGTAACCCTAACACCCCTAACTTAAATATAATTAAAATAAATCTAAATAAAACTTACTATTATAACCTAAATAATTCCTATTTAAAACTAAATACAGGTGGCCCTCGGTTTACAACGGTTCAATTTGCAACGTTTCAGAATAACAACCTTTTTTTCAGTCATGTGATTGCGATTGAGAACCATTGAGAAGCAGTGCATTGATTAAAATAGCCAGTAGGTGGAGTTGTCCGCTTGTGTTGCAGCAAAGATATGCAAACCAAGCAAGCTGAAATTAATCAGTTTAACCAGACCTGAGATATCGAGCAGCTTGCAAAGGAACAAGATCTTCCCCTCTATAAATCAGTCCAGATTGGAATGCATAGAAAGAACTGTTTGCAGAAAAATGCAAGTAAAGTTTGTGTTGTGTGATTATTTTATTAGGTTCATAATGCTGTTTAGCAAATGTTTTTGTTTATTTAACTTAGCTTAATTATATATTCTGTGTTGTGTGATTATTTTATTAGTTTTATAATGCTGTTTAGCATTTAAAGTCTTCAATTTAAAGCTTTAAAAATAATGTACTAGGTGTTACTTATGTCAATTTTGAGAGGGGCCTGGAACCTAACTCCCTCACTTCCCATTGACTTACATTATAAACTGGGTTTCAATTTACAACGGTTTCAATTTACAACCATTCCTTCTGGAACCTAACCCCGGCGTAAACTGAGGGCTACCTGTACATACTTACCTGTAAAATAAAACCTAAACTAGCTACAAAATAACTAATTGTTACATTGTAGCTAGCTTAGGTATTATTTTTATTTCACACGTAAGTTTGTATTTGTTTTAACTAGGTAGACTAGTTAGTAAATAGTTATTAACTATTTACTAACTACCCAGTTAAAATAAATACAAAGTAACCTGTAAAATAAAACCTAACCTGCCTTACACTAAAAACTAACATTACAATAAAATAAAAAAATTAAATTAATCAAATACAATTATCTAAATTACAAAAAAAAATAAACACTAAATTACACAAAATAAAAAAGAAATTATCCAAAATAAAAACGAATTACTCCTAATCTAATAGCCCTATAAAAATAAAAAAGCCCCCCAAAATAAAAAAAACCTAGCCCTTAAAAGGGCCTTTTGCGGGGCATTCCCACAAAGAAATCAGCTCTTTTACCTGTAAAAAAAAAATACAAACAACCCCCCAACAGTAAAACCCACCACCCACACAACCAAACCCCACAAATAAAAACCTAAGCTAACCATTGCCCTGAAAAGGGCATTTGGATGGGCATTGCCCTTAAAAGGGCATTTAGCTCTTTCACATTGCCCAAAACCCTACTCTAAAAATCAAACCCACCCAATAAACTCTTAAAACTCTTAAACAAACCTAACACTAACCCGACAGTTTCTGAAGACCTGACATCCATCCTTATCCAGGCGGCAGAAGTCTTCATCCTAGAGGGCAGAAGTCCTCATCGAAGCTGGCAGAAGTCTTCATCCAAAAAGATTCCAAAAAATGTGGCAGCAATGGTGAATTCAAATACATTTATTTAGCACAGCAAACACATGCAACGTTTCGGGAACTCCTTCCCTTAATCATGCAAGTCTTCATCCAAGCGGGCAGAAGTCTTCATCCAAGCGGGCAGATGTCTTCATCCAGATGGCATCTTCTATCTTCATCCATCCGGCAAGGAGCGGCTCCATCTTCAAGACATCCAGCACGGAGCATCCTCTTCTTCTGATGGTCACTGTAGAATGAAGTTTCCCTTTAAGTGATGTCATCCAAGATGGCGTCCCTTACATTCCGATTGGCTGATAGAATTCTATCAGCCAATAGGAATTAAAGGTGAAAAAATCCTATTGGCTGTTGCAATCAGCCAATAGGATTGAGCTTGTATTCTATTGGCTATTCCAATCAGCCAATAGAATGCAAGCTCAATCCTATTGGCTGATTGGATCAGCCAATAGGATGAAAGCTCAATCCTATTGGCTGATTGCAACAACAAATAGGATTTTTTCACCTTTAATTGCTATTGGCTGATAGAATTCTATTAGCCAATCGGAATGTAAGGGACGCCATCTTGGATGACATTACTTAAAGGGAAACTTCATTCTACAGCGACCATCGGAAGAAGAGGATGCTCCGCGCCGGTTGTCTTAAAGATGGTCCCGCTCCGCGCCGGATGGATGAAGATAGAATATGCCATCTGGATGAAGAATTCTGCCCACTTGGATGAAGAGTTCTGCTGCCTGGATGAGGATTGATGTCCGGTCTTCGGAAACTGTAAGTGGATCGTCAGGGGCTAGTGTTAGGTTTTTTAAGGGTTTATTGGTGGGTTTTATTTTTAGTGTATGGTTTTGGGCAATGTAAAAGAGCTAAATGCCCTTTTAAGGGCAATGCCCATCCAAATGCCCTTTTCAGGGCAATGGTTAGCTTAGGTATATTTAGATAGGTTTTTATTTGGGGGGGTTGGTTGTGTGGGTGGTGGGTTTTACTTTTGGGGGGTTGTTTGTATTTTTTTTACAGGTAAAAGAGCTGATTTCTTTGGGGCAATGCCCCACAAAAGGCCCTTTTGAAGGCTATTGGCAGTTTAGAGTAGGCTAGGGTTTTTTTTATTTTGGGGGGGGGGGTATTTATATAGGGCTATTAGATTAGGAGTAATTCGTTTTTATTTTGGATAATTTTGTTTTTTATTTTGTGTAATTTAGTGTTTATTTTTTTGTAATTTATATAATTGTATTTGATTAATTTAATTTTTTTATTTTATTGTAATGTTAGTTTTTAGTGTAAGGCAGGTTAGGTTTTATTTTACAGGTAACTTTGTATTTATCTTAACTAGGTAATTAGTAAATAGTTAATAACTATTTACTAACTAGTCTACCTAGTTAAAATAAATACAAACTTACCTGTGAAATTAAAATAAAGCTAGCTTAGGTTTTATTTTAAAGGTAAGTATGTGTTTAGTTTTAAATAGGTTATTTAGGTAATAATTGTAAGTTTTATTTATTTTAATTATATTTAAGTTAGGGGGTGTTAGGGTTAGGGGTAGGTTCAGGGTTACGTTAGGGTTAGACTTATGCTTAGGGTTAGGGTTACATTAGGGTTAGGTTTAGGGGTTAATATATTTATGTAGTGTTAGTGATGTGGGAGGCCAGAGGTTTAGGGGTTAATAACTTTAGTATAGTGGCGTCGACATTGGGGGCGGCAGATTAGGGGCTAATAAGTGTAGGTAGGTGGCGGCGATGTTCGGGCCAGCAGATTAGGGTTTAATAACTGTATGTAGGTGACAGCGATATCGGGGCAGCAGATTAGGGGTTAATAACTGTAATGTAGGTGGGGGCGATGTTAGGGGCAGGAGATAAGTGGCGTTTAAACGTGTTTTTTATGTTAGGGTGTTTAAACATAACTTTTTCTTTCCCATAAACATCAATGGGGCTTCGTTACGGAGCTTTTGTTTCCACAATCGCAGTTGTTAGGCTTTTTTTTAGCCAACTCTCCCCATTGATGTCTATGGGGAAATCGCGCACGAGCACGTCAAAACACTGCTTGCATTTGGGTGAGGTATGGAGCTCAACGCAACCATATCGCCTGTACAAGCCGGGTTTTGCAAAACCTGTATTAGCAGCACTATAGGGAGGTGAAATATCGCCGATTTTTTGGTGGTCGTTAATTTCCCTATAGCGCTCAAAACTCGTAATCTAGCTGAGTGCAATTGGTGAAGCTGGAGAGACTGGTGGGACATTTAAACCTTTAAAAAACTGGAGTAATCTCTTAGAGCCCGATGAAGTAATATTTATTAGTATGGCAAGAAATATCACACCGTCTCTCACATAGGTAGACTTTGAAAAATTATCTAATTATGGGATCTGAACAAGGAATTCCTTGTGATTTGTGAGCTTACCTCCATAGAAAGTAATGAAGCTCACTAGAATCCAGGTTCTCGCAGGGGAGAGGGAATAAGACAGGGAGCACCAGGCACTGATAGCAAAAAATGTTGACACGCATACAAATCAAATAACACTGTCTTCAGTGTAATTGTACCTTGCATTTGTTTCTAGTTTTGCATACGCCTGTTTGCTTCACTTTAATAAGTGCAATACATATTTTGTAACAGAATAAAAAAAATGGCTGTTTGTTCCTGGTACAGCCCTTCTCTATTTGTATTAATTTGTATTATGACCCTGGGGAGGTCTCCCTAAGGGTGATGGGAGAAACCAGACGTGGATTTCTTGCCCAGTGTGCTTAGCGGAATATGGCTGCACCTGTAACGATTGGAATACCCTAAAATATATATATATATATATATATATATATATATATACTGTATATTCAAGTGAACCACAACTTCAAAACTTGTATTTAATTTTAACAGAGGTTAGAGTGTACATAGGTTTTTTACCCAGAACAACAGTTAACTTGGTTAATGGTAGTGTGTAGCAGGAGCCGTGCTTAATTGTAAAAGTAATTATTATAGAGGCAAAACGAAACTTAGGAGTTTACAACTGTAGCAAAGTTCTAGCTATAACTGATATGTGGTTCAGTGTCTATATATACACTATAGCTGCCACAAGAGCTGAGGGAAGGTGCACAGCAGTGAAATAAGCTGCAAGAACCAAAGAGCACAATTATGCAATATACATAAAGCTAACCACTCTATCAGCTATAGGCATCTGATAGAAACTTTAAGATCTTAACAAGTAAAGGCACCTTACTGTGAAGGAGGTAAAAGGTTCAGGTAGATACCACTAACTGGAGCAATGAAACACTTCTAAGGTCTAGCCGAGGTTCAGCTGCGGCTAGCAGTTTGGATGTACACAGCGTGTGATCGGATGTAGATGTTTGACATCACCACAGTAGAGACGGAACGCTGAGAGGCAGTAGGAGTCAGTGAAAAAGCTGGAACAGCGGTTGTAGGAAAAAGTAAACCTATAGGTATTTGATTCTAGACAAAAACTGAAATTCTCAGTAAATGAAAAGCACACAGAAATCTGTACCACAAGTGAAGTTGCAGATAGGCTGGGAAACTCTAGACAGGGGTGTCAAACTCAAATTCATCGGGGGCCACATCAGCAGTTTGGTCACCCTCAAAGGGCCTCAAAGGGCCGGTTGTATAGGACTATGTGTCCACTCTTTATTATCATAATAAATTATTGTCACTGCATTCAATTATTACTGTTTTTTCTAATAATGTGTAAGTAATAACTAGCTCTGAAAGCAGAAACATAGTCAGAATAATGGCAAGTAGATATTCAAATGTACAATAATTGTACAATTTATTGAAAAATTATTTTTGGTAACAGACAGTAATTTTTTTTTAACATACAAATATTGCCAAACACTGTTTATTACACATATGGCAAACACAAGGCATTAACTTTTTTTTTAACTTTTCTGACTAGATGGCTGACATCGTTTTCCTGAGGTCAGTCCATCGATGTCTGGCGTTAGGTCTTGTGCTGTAGCAATCCGCAAAACAGCATGGAGGTTATCATCAGTGATGCGTGATCTGTGCTTGGTCTTGTTCAGATTCATGACTGAAAACATCTGTTCACATAGATAGGTGCTCCCAAACATGGACAGAACACGTGCAGCTTGAAGTCGGAGCTGTGGCATCAAAGCAGGGGGAGGAGACGGTAAAAGTCGTCGACTGTCGCATCCTGGAACTTCGCTTTCAGGCTGCTGTTGCTATGAAGTTCTATTAATTCCATTTGAAGGTGATGTGGTGCACTGTCAACATCGATGTTGAAGGGATTGGCAAAACTGGTAAAGGTTAAGTTTTGTTCTTTAAAGTCAGAAAAGCGTCGATTGAATTCATCAATCAGCCGATTCACTTTGGTACCCAATCGAGCACATGAAAAAGTACCTGGGAATGACGTTGAGATGCTCTGGCAGATAGGAAAGTGGGCAAGACTGTCTTTTTCAAGCTGTGACTTCCATAGGCGCAGTTTCTCCTGGAAAGCTGTTATTGCCTCATACATTGAGGTTATGACTTGTTTGCGGCCCTGCAGCCTCAGATTCAGTTGGGCGAGATGCTCTGTTATGTCACACAACATGGCAAAATCGCACAGCCAGTTTGGATCTGACAGTTCTGACAAGGGCTTCCCTTTACTTTGCATAAAAAGAGTAATTTCTTCCAAAAGCTCAAAAAATCTCTTGAGAACGGTGCTCCTACTCAGCCACCTTACTTCTGTATGGTATGGCACATCTGTATGTTCCATGCCCACCTCCTTCAAAAATTGTTGGAACTGACGATGATTCAGACCCCGTGCATGCAGAAAATTCACTGTTTTCGTGACTGTGGACATTATGTTATCCAGTTGCAGAACCTTGCCACACAGAGCTTCTTGGTGGATAATGCAGTGATAAGTTATCAGCGGCGTGTGGCAATTACTTTGTTTCATTTTCTCTTTTAACAGTCCAACCAAGCCATTTCTCTCTCCACACATTGCTGGAGCGCCATCAGTAGTAAGTCCCACCAACTTTTCCCAAGGTAATTTCATTTTATTTACGGATTCATCCACTGCATTGAAGATGTCCCTCTCAGTTGTTGTCCCATACATGGCGACCACATCCAAGAGCTCCTCACTGACAGACAAGTCTTCCTTCACACCTCTTACAAAAATAGCTAGATGAGCTGTATCAGTATTGTCAGTGCTTTCATCAACAGCTAATGAAAATGCCAGATAACTGCATGCCTCTTCAGCCAACTTTCTTTTAAGATTACAGGCTAGGTCCCTGACTCGGTCTGTGATGGTGTTTCTTGACAAGCTGACATTGTTAAAAGCCTGTCTCTGCTCAGGGCACACCTGTTCACATACCTTCAGCATACACTGCTTTACAAATGCACCTTCTGAAAAGCACTTTGAAGCTTGCGCAATTTCTTCAGCCACAAGATAGCTGGCTTTCACTGCTGCATCATTTTTTGCTGTCAATTTTGCAAAAACATTCCGTTGAGAATGCAGGCTACCTTTTAATTCTTGGACCTTTTGTTGCTTTTCCTGGTGGCTAAGGTTAGCAAATTTGGCTCCATGTTTGGTCTCAAAGTGCCGGCGTAAATTGTATTCCTTCATCACTGCCACTGTCTCATAGCAAATAAGACATACCAGCTTGTCTCCATTAATCACAAACATGTATTCACTTTCCCATCTCTGCTGAAATTGCCTTCCCTCTGCATCAACTTTTCTTTTCTTGGACATTTTTGGGTTATTTGATAGTAGTTTATGGTCCCTATACCACTGTAAAGTGGTCAGTATATCCAAAGTTTACCGCTCAGACTTTTAAGCAGAATAATAAGCAGACCCCCCTAATAAGCAGACCCCCCCCCTCCCACATACATCACATACATTCCCAGTGGCGTATTTAGGTTTTGTGCTGCCCTAGGCAATCAAAATTCTGCTGCCCCCCCAACCCCTTTGTTTTTAGGCTGTTTTTCAGCCACAATAATTTTTGGTCATGGTATGTGACTTTTTTAAGATTAGGACACAAGGAAGGAACAATTATTTCTAATGTTGTTAAAGTTCACAACTTTTTCACATTCACACACATATGTACGCACACACACAAAACATACATTCACACATTTACACACACACAAAAAAACATACATTCACACTGTCACATTAACACACACACACACATTTACACACACATACACATATTTTCACACACAAACATACCTTTACACACAAACACACATATTTACACACACAGACATATAAATTCACAGATACACACACAAACATACATTCACACATTTACACACACACACACACAAACATACATTCACAGATTTACACACAAACATACATTCACACATTTACACACAAACACACATTTACACACAAACACACATACACATATTTACACACACATACTTACACACAAAAACATACATTCACACTAAACTAATAATAACTAAATAAGACAATCTGCAGAGACAGAGCCTCAGAACGGCTGTTTACTTAGAATTGTCCTGCTGACATATTATTTAAAAAAAACATGTTTTTCTTACCAGCCTCGCTGTGTGCCTGCTGCTGCCTCTCTGGTCTCTGCTGCCAGCTAGCCCTTTTCCCGCGCGTGCAGATACATAGGGAAGCTGGGAGGAAGTGATGAGGGAGCAGGAAGTCAGTCACGGATCACTAATTAAAATGACTATAAAAATATACGACTTTGTGGTTGTTTAAACTAAGAATTTGGTAATTGAGTTTAGGTACTGATTTAATAATGTAGTTACACTGCAATTCTTTGAAAAAAATACTGATAATGTTACTTCCTTCCCATACGTTCAGAGTTTATTAGAAATGGTTGCTGTCCAGACTTTTGTGCTGAATACAAAATGTACTAACCTACGTCAAATGCTATGATAATTGAACATAAGACATTATAAATCTTTATTTTTTATAATGATACTAATAATAACACCTTTTATTATCCTTAAGGCTAAAGCTGGACTGGGAGAAATATCCTGTGATTTTTCATAAAAAATAAAATCTGGATTCAAGTGTCATAAAATATGCTTACTCTTTTGTTTGATAATTCATCATAAATTACATTACTGAATCGCGGTATCAGGGGTGAAGGCTGGCGGCCGGCGGCGGCTACACGGGCCACATGACGAGGTCTGGTGGACTGTAGTTCCTTCCCATACGTTCCGAGTTTATTAGAAATGGTTGCTGTCCATACTTTAGTGCTCAACACAAAATTGTACTAACGTCAACTGCTATGATAATTGAACATAAGACATAATAACACCTTTTAAATCTTTATTTTTTATAATGATACTAATAATAACACCTTTTATTATCCTTAAGGCTAAAGCTGGACTGGGAGAAATATCCAGTGATTTTTCATAAAAAATGAAATCTGGATTCAAGTGTCATAAAATATGCTTACTCTTTTGTTTGATAATTGATCATAAATTACATTACTGAATCGCGGTATCAGGGGTGAAGGCTGGAGGCCGGCGGCGGCTACACGGGCCACATGACGAGGTCTGGTGGGCCGGATTCGGCCCGTGGGCCTTGTGTTTGACACCCGTGCTCTAGAACATAGAAAATTACCAAGCATAGGAGAAAAGAAGGTATGACTATTTATACAGGTGAGTGAGATTGGTAGTACCTCCTGTTAAAGGTGTATAGACATTTAGGGTGACGGCATGACAGAACTCCCTCCTCAAGGATCAACTCTGAGGATCAAGGTTTGGGTATGTGAGGATGTCTACGATGGAAGAGAGAGACTAACCTGGGGGCCGACAAATTCGTAGCTGGTTCCCAAGAATCATCGACATGGGAATATCCCCTTCAATGAACCAGATTTTGAAGTTGACCCCAAAATCTCCTGGAGTCCAAGACGGAGTGAACATCATATTTGAGATTCGAATAAGGAATTGTGGGTACAATAGGTGATGCACCGTCCTATTTCGGACCATAAGATATGGCTTGAGGAGTGAAAAGTGAAATGCAGGATGTACCTTCATGGTGAGTGGAAGGAGCAAGGTGACAACATTTTCATTTATGACTGATACAATTTGGAAGGGTCCAATGAAAAGAGCAGATAATTTCTTTGATTGTATTGGAGCTTCGGGTTGCGAGTAGAAAGCCAAACCATGTCACCTACCGAGTAAGTAGGAGCTAGACGCTTATGCTTATTGTAATGAAGTTTTTGTTGAGCTTTGGCCGTATACTGTTATCATGTACTACTGTAAAAGTTTCAGAAATGGAATTATTGAGATCATTAACAACAGAAGAAATGGCTGAATTTGGTGGAAGCATGTACAGCGTTATTGTAAGCGAACTCCGCGTAAGGTAATAAGGAAGACCAGCTATCTTGTTTAGCAGTAGAAAAACATCTCAGATACTGTTCAAGGCATTGGTTTGTTTTCTCCGTCTGGCCATTGGTCTGGGGGTGAAACAATGTGCTTAATCTCCTGTGAATATTTAGGGCTTTACACAACTCGGTCCAAAACTTACTGGTAAACTGGGTACCACGGTCAGAGGTTATTGAATTAGGAAGTCCATGCTGTTTAAAAACATGTTGAATCGTAAGTTGGATGGTTTTAAAAGCGGTAGGAAGTTTACGGAATGGTATGAAATGAGCCATCTTACTAAAGAGGTTGACAACAACTACTACTGTGTTGTTATTAGACAATTTAGGGAGATCAACTATGAAATCTAAGGCTATTTCAGACCAAGGTCTGTCTGGTATAGGTAAAGGAAGAAGATGACCATAAGGATGTTTTCTATCTTGTTGTGAAACAGAGCAGATCTTGCTGGTGAGTACATAATCAGTAATATCTTTAACCAAAGTTGGCCACCAGAAAGATCTTTTCAACAACTCTACTGATTTATGAATACCTGGGTGACCAGCGAGGAAAGAGTCATTGGTAATTTGCATAACCATGTTTCTCAAGCTAGGAGGAACGCGTAATTGATTCTGATGGTAATATAGTCCATCTTTCTCTAGACGGAGTATAGAATAGGGAATGGTGACATCATCCTTCTGATTATCTATAAACAATCTTGTTTTTTCCACAGTAAGTCCTATGATTTGATCAATAGGAATAATAGATTTTTGAGGTGTAGATGGATGTGGTTTATCGTATAGTCTAGATAAGGCATCTGCCTTCCCATTTTTATTTCCTGGTCGATATGCGATGAGGTAACTGAATCGGGAAAAGTAGAGATTCCATCTAACTTGTCTCACAGAAAATGTACGTGTACGGTTGGTTTTCAAGTATTGCAAGTTTCTATGGTCTGTGTAGATCATTATGGGAAGTATAGTTCCCTCTAGGAGGTGATGCAAGTGTTCTAAAGAAGCTCTGATTGTCAGCAACTCCTCATCAATTGTGTAATTTAAAGGGACACTGAACCCAAATGTTTCCTTTCGTGATTCAGATAGAGCATGACATTTTAAGCAACTTTCTAATTTACTCCTTTTCTTCATTATCTTTATTTGAAATGCAAGAATCTAAGTTTAGATGCCGGCCCATTTTTGGTGAACAACCTAGGTTGTCCTTGCTGATTGGTGGATAAATTCATCCACCAATAAAAAAGTGCTATCCAGAGTTCTGAACCCAAAAAAAATCTTAGATGTCTTCTTTTTCAAATAAAGATAGCAAGAGAATGAAGAAAAATGATAATAGGAGTAAATTAGAAATTTGCTTAAAATTGCATGCTCTATCTGAATCACAAAAGAAAAAATTTAGGTTAGTGTCCCTTTAACTCTAAAGTAGACATTACTCTGGAGAAGAATGCTACGGGATGAAGGGGGTGTTTGAGACTTTCTCTTTGAGAGAGTATTGCACCGATTGCTAAATCAGAGGCGTCAACTTCCAGGACGTATTGTAAAGATGGGTTAGGGAAACGCAGTATGGGTGCAGATGTAAATTTACTTTTTACATTATCGAAAACAGATGGATTTTCTTCAGTCCATTAGAATTTAACAAATTTAATTTGGTAAGATTAGTGAGTGGTCTAGTGATGTGTGCGAAGTTCTTTATGAATTTCCTATAGAAATTTTCAAATCCCATATATTTTTTAATCTGTTTTTTAGATGTTGAGATAGGCCACTCTCTAATGGATTGTACCTTACTATCCTCCATGTTAATACCATTAGGTGTTATTACATAACCTAAAAAAGTGGTCTCCTTAGTGTTAAAAATAGACTTTTCAGGTTTAGCAAACAGGAAATTTTCTCTTAATCTTGACAATACAGTTTTGACATGTTTTATGTGTTCAGAAAAGGTCTTAGAGTATATCAGTAAATCTTCAAGATAGATGACTAAATTTGTGTCTAACAAATCTCTGAAAATATTGTTTTATCAAGTATTGAAAGGTAGCTGGGACATTACATAACCCAAATGGCATAACAGTGTACTTGTATAATCCATATAGAGTACGGAACGCTGTTAGCCATTCGTCACCTAATCTGACCTGATTAGATTGTAAGCACCCCTAACATCTAATTCTTTCGATAAGCTCAGGGATGAGAAGAAGGGGGTATCTATTTTTAATAGTTCTTTTGTTTAATTTCCTGTTGTCCACTATGGGTCTGAGGGTGTTCTCTTTGTTTTTAACAAAAAAAATACCTGCCCCAGCAGGAAAGGTTGATGGTCTTATAAACCCTTTCCTTAAATGTTCTTGAATGTATGTTTTTAGATGGTCTAATTCGGTTTAGATAAGGGGAATACATGCCCACATGGTATATCGACTCCAGGTAGGAGTTCAATGGGGCAGTCGTATTTCCTATGTGGGGGTTAATTCTCTGACTCTTTTTTTATCAAAGACATCGGAAAAATAGGAATACTCCTGAGGAATAAGAAATTCTGAAGTTAGTAGAATATGTAATGAAGGATAGCATGTTTGGTTGCAATACTCAGACTTTAAATCAATAGTGGATGTAGACCAGGAAATACTGGGATTGTGTAGTTTAAGTAATTTTATACCAAATATACCAGATACATGGGTAAAGGTATGAAATCAAAAGATATATACTCGGTGTGGTGGGGTTGAGTTACCCTTTTTCTGGCGTGACAGTAGGGGGCAGTCTTTAACAGCATGTTCACTGGCTGCGCAATACATGCAAAAGTTATTAGCACGTCTTCTAAGCTCTTCTTGAGGGTTTAATGGACTTCTTAGGAATCCTATTTCCATTGGTTTGGTTGTAATTTTTGGTGAGGATTTAGTGTTTGAAGAGGCAGAGATAGGTATAGGTGAATGTTTGCAAGGGAAGTCATAAAGATTTTTCTCTTGTCTTCTTTCTCTTAGACGTCTATCTAAAGTAATACTAAGAGTAATTAATTCTTCAAGTGACTCGGGTAACTCAGGCAAGTTCATCCTTTAGGGTCTCAGACTACCCCAGGAGGTACTGATTCCTTAAAGGGACAGTACACTGTAAAATTGTTTTTCCATTAATGTATTTTAAATGACTTGTTATACCAACTGCAGAGTATAAAATATTTGAGAAATTCCATTTTCATGCTTATTTGTGTATATAAAGTAGCTGATTTTGTGCTTTGAAACCACAGCCTAATGGGATGAACTTAAACGTGATATCAGATCTCATTATGTTCTAAGTTTGTGTAAACAGACTTGCTTCCTTATCTTTATTTGGCTGGAACACCAAACCTCAATACATAGAGAGAACAATGGAAAATTATCATTTTATTATTTAACTATCCTGCATCCCACTGAGAGTGTAATCTCTTCTGCTGGCTGTCTATACTTAGGCTATTCAATAGCCTATACTCCAGTATTAATTTGTTCAGTGTAGGTGGCGATACCACAGGCTAAATCAGCTATTTCAAATGCTGAAATAGGAGTAAAGGAGCTACTTGTAACCAATTTAATACACTCTAGCAGGTTAAAAGGATCATTGGGAATAATTTAAAGGGGAGACATTTTTTGGGTGAACTGTCCCTTTAAGGAAAGGTCATTCCACTCACTGTTTTTTGCCCATTTTTTAAAGTCAGTAATGTATTCCTCGACAGGTCTTTTAAGATACTTCAGTGATCTCATAAAGTTTCAGCTGTGAGCTGTTTATAGGGGTCTTCATACAATTGGGACATGGCCTTAAAGAATTCATCTAGGCACTGTAATATTGGGTCATTAGTCTCAAAATAAGTATTTGCCCATATTTGTGGTGCTCTCCTGAGGAAAGATATAGTGGTGAGTGCTTGGTAATATTGTAACAATTGGAATACCCTAAAAGATATATATATATATATATATATATATATATATATATATATATATATATATACAGTATCTCACAAAAGTGACTAAACCCCTCACATTTTTGTAAATATTTTATTATATCTTTTCATATGACAACACTGAAGAAATAACACTTTGCTACAATGTAAAGTAGTGAGTGTACAGCCTGTATAACAGAATAAATTTGCTGTCCCCTCAAAATAACTCCTAAAACACAGCCATTAATGTCTAAACCGTTGGCAACAAAAGTGAGTACACCCCTAAGTGGAAATGTCCAAATTGGGCCCAATTAGCCATTTTCCCTCCCCGGTGTCATGTGACTCATTAGTGTTACAAGGTCTCAGGTGTGCATGGGGAGCAGGTGTGTTAAATTTGGTGTTAAGCTCTCACACTCTCTCATACTGGTCACTGGAAGTTCAACGTGGCACCTCATGGCAAAGAACTTTCTGAGGATCTAAAAAAAAGAATTGTTGCTCTACATAAAGATGGCCTAGGCTATAAGAAGATTGCCAAGACCCTGAAACTGAGCTGCAGCATGGTGGGCAAGACCATACAGTGGTTTCACAGGACAAGTTCCACTCAGAACAGGCCTCGCCATGGTCGACCAAAGAAGTTGAGTGCACATGCTCAGCGTCATATCCAGAGGTTGTCTTTGGGAAATAGACGTATGAGTGCTGCCAGCATTGCTGCAGAGGTTGAAGGGGTGGGGGGTCAGTCTGTCAGTGTTCAGACTGCTGCTCCATAACCCTGTCCACCTGCTCTGATAAGGCAGACAGGAATCGCCACAATTCAACCCGATCGAGTACGATCGGGTTGATTGACACCTCCCTGCTGGCGGCCGATTGGCCGCGAGTCTGCAGGGGGCGGCGTTGCACCAGCAGCTCTTGTGAGCTGCTGGTGCAATGCTGAATACGGAGAGCGTATTGCTCTCCGCATTCAGCGATGTCTGTCGGACCTGATCCGAACTGTCGGATCAGGTCCGACAGACATTTGATAACCTGGCCTTCTTTTTAGAGTCTAGATCCATGCTAATAGTAGAATTAGGTCTGGGACTTTAGAAAAAGGAGCCTGAGAGGTGACATGATTAATTTATATAAATATATTCAAGTCCCATATACAAAGATAGAGGAAGCTCTGTTTATTCCAAGAAAATTGTTTGTGACAAGAGGTCACAGTTTAAGGTTGTAGAAAAGGAGATTTAATCTCCAGCAACGTAAACATTATTTCGCTGTAAGACAATTAAATTGTGAAACTCATTACCTAAGGAGGTAGTAAATGCCAATACGTTAGATAAATTTAAAAATGGTTTAGATACATTTCTGACTAGAAACAAAATTCAGGGATATGATTGCTGGTGTTAAATGGATCACATTTTTAAGGGGATTAATTTAAGATCAACTGGAGCTTTTATTGTAGATACATTAAGATTTTTTAAGGTTGAACTCGATGGTCTTTTTTTCAACCTCATCTACTATGTTACTATGACTCTGTGTAGAAGGGTCGATTAGTGCGCCCTCCCCGACCTGTGTGAAAGTAGAAGGGATCCAGCCACGTCAATGTAACTGTAACTCCTATTAGCACAGTCTGGGAGTCTATGAAGAAAGAGAGGATTAGAGCGGCTCCCCAACACGCTACAATTTTGTATCAAGGTGACAGGAGTAGAGAACATTTTCATTCATTTTAAGGAAAACTAATGTAAACGTTGATGAATATTCAGTATTCAGTAAGTTTTATACAAACTGAATATCAAATAGTGCAGCACACGAGCATTCTGAGAAACTAAGTTTTCAGACTAAAGCAAAATACAAAAAACTGCTGCACTTCCCAACATTGTTATCAAATTATATGCTATACGCACCTGTTAGTAAAAATATAACATATATATATATATATATATATATAATGGTAAGTGGTGACCGCACCACCTTTCAGTCAGACAATTGCTCAGGCACGGGATGGAGTCTGGCCTAAGACTCTAATAATATAAACATATAAAGAATCCCAGCCACAGAGTCTTAGAAATCAATTCAACACAAAATGTTTAATTTTAGTAAATACAGGTTTATACCCCAAAAGGAATAGCATCGAAAAATGGAATAGCCCCAAAGATGAAAGCTCACTCATCACCACACATACCCCAACCACCAACCACATCCATACTCCCACCACGCAATCCTAAACAAAAGATATATAACCAAATGATGCTCTAGACCAAAAGAGCAAAAGGTACACCCACTGGGCGTCCCCAGTAAGTGCAGACACACTCCATCTGACACTCAACACAAATGTATCTATATGGCTTCAAGAACAGAAATAACTAAATAATGTATCACAATATCAACATAACCTCATATAACTTCAGAAAAGAAAAAGGAAAAAATAGTTCATGTTATAGGACACTTGTATCATAGTAAAAAAAGGAGAAAACAATCCATATTGAAATTTTGTATCCAAACTGAGAGAGTGATTATCTTGTAGCAACAGAAACAAAAAATCCAAATGTGCATTTAAATATCTTTTCCACAGATGTAGGTTCAAATGTTCTTTCTTGTTGACAGGAATCAAGCTGAATGTCTTAACTAAGATATGAAACGTTATCTAGTCAGACTATGTTAAAATAAGAAGTGTCCTTTTGAGAATCTTGTGAACCAATAATAAAGAATTACTTGAAGCGTACTGAGTGCCTCCCTTATATTCTGCGACTAATGGAGCAGATGATCAAAGTATTCAAAGTGTAGTCCTTGTAATGAGCAGCTTGAATCACAATTATATAGCCCACAGAATTAATTCTTGGTCATATACCCACTAGCGAGATATATCCGTGTAATAAGTACAACCTCACACCCTGTGTAATCTTCACTCATGGTAAAGCTATATTCTTGTATGTTGATATCTGTATGCCCCTAATCCGTACCAGGACAGACTAGTATGAAGCAGCATCAGTAACTTTGTATACGAAATCAAAACATTGCAGGGCCAGTCATTAGCCGCGATATTACCTGACACTTCGGTTTAGCCAGCGTCTTAAGACTTTACTGTGAGACTCGTCTCCAGCGTTCCCTTCATTGTGGAAATGTGCTTACTGGTGCCAATGTCCCATCTCGTTCCTGTGGGTAATGCCGGTACTCAAAGCTGATGTGGGTTGTGATAGCCGTTAGCAGGGTCGGTACAGGTGTTGGCGTCTGTGCTGGTTCCGACGCGCGTTTCGGGGACTCCTCCCCTTTGTCAAGGAATGTCCAGCCTCAACGTGCAGGTGCAATTTAAACGTCATGTAAGGTAAGCCATTGGTTGATTATTATGCATCCCTACAAAGAGTGTAAAACTTACAAATTGAATATGGATATGGATAAAACTCACAGACAGCCACACATACCACTTAAATTGTATCTCCCATGCAAAAAAATAATAAATAAACAAGCCATAATCAGCGAGAAAATAAAAGAAGAAAAAAGAAGAAAGGAAATAAAATAACGAAACTAAATAGAAAGACAAGATTGCAACCAGCATATGCGAACCGCAATTCTATCTAAATCCAAAAAATAATCTAGATCCATCTGGAACATATAATAAAAATGAACAATAATACAAAAATAATGAAAAATTAAAGAAATATTAAACAGCACGTTAATGCTAAAAAAACAAGACAGTATATACAAACCACCATTCCATCTTTTTTAGAAAAACAATATATATCCATCAGGGACCTATGATGGAAATTATGTGGGAACTAATATTATAACTCATTTACGATATTCAGAAAATTCTCCATGGAGGCCTATACCAATAAAGTCTACACTTTCCTAGACAACATTAATCACCTGTTTAATATCTAAATAGGGTACACATAGTGTATTGAAATATAAAGTCATATAATACCATAGTATCAATCTGTGTATATGCAACAAATAAAATAACTATGAGCACCTTAAATTCTATCTTAATTTAAAGTAAATATCTAGTGATATATTGTCCTCTGGACCAACATAATTGCTCCACTGGAGTTATAATCTATGGCTCCAACATAGGGCCTAGAACCATATTTCTGTATAATCATTCTGACTTGGATTGAATGTAAAAATAAATGCACCACTACACTGAATGAGAGACAGCCCAACCCACACAGTATATAGTGCAGTACCTTAGATTCGCAGCCTAGAAACCGACCAAGACGTTTATCTAATCTAAAGACCATAGCTTAAGAGCTTTTTCAGAAATCCTGGGACTCACTGACTACGATATAAAGTCAAGCCTACTTGAAATTCAAATAAAGTTACCCCAGGAGATGTCCCTGTTCAAACCTTTTGGGGCCATAGTGTCCAATTTTCTGATCCACTGAGCTTCTTTTCTAAATAATAATTGTTGTCTGTCCCCCCCTCTGCGTAGGGGTGAAACCCCATCAACAATCTGAAAGCGTAATTGGCTTTTATTATGGCCAAATC